>NC_089317.1:4806570-5086142 GCF_036669915.1 Pocillopora verrucosa
TCTTTACCTTTAATGCTCGTAGGGTCTTATAAACTGTACACTCTGAGACATACAGGTGCATAGGCACCGGCCCAAATACCGGTAAAAGAGGCTCTAATGGACGAAAGTGTACCGTTAGGCTACCAAGAAACTCGTTAAACTTTAATGCTAGTGTAGCTTCATCAGGTATGTCACTCCCAATCAGCTGAGATGACCAATCACCAGAGACCGAAAGGCCACCCAAATCTTTGATATCCTTCCACCATCGAGAAATATTTGAGCCTTGTAGACCAGATACTTTGTTCTCATAAAAACGTTTCTTATGAATTGATGCATCACAACTCGCTATCGTAGCCGGGGCGAATTTCAGCGTCTGTTTCTTAGAAAACACACTACTGCATAGCTTTCTGATATTCTGATAAGTAGCCTTAGCCATATTTGTTAATGGAAATTCGAATAAGTGAAAAAAGATTGACTTACCTTGTGGAAACAGTAACCGTAATGCCAAAATATCGAACGCCCTTACCACGAGTAATTTAACTGCACGTCTAAGATACCAGTTCCCAGCGGTCAAAAAATTTCACATGAGATCGAGGCCATGTGTGCTACGCAGCCAGCCAGTCCAAGATGGCGTCCAAACCATGAAATTTTATGGCATCGGAAAATCGCGGGACATAAACCCGCGGGAATGACCCGATTAGTATGCGTTCTCCTATCGTCGAACGCAAAAAGAAATGTAAAACGGTTTCTCTTCTCGCCGGCATTTTTCTTTCCTCCACTCTCTAAACACTTCGAAATTGTATCAAAAGATACTTTAGGAAAATTTCTCAATGATTTTGACCATTCAAAATTTCCTTGTGTGAAGAAACAAGAGCAACATCCATCATGACTCTCACAACAGAAGCAAGATGTATTTCACCGCTGACAGGAATGGCTGCAACTCATGCGTACATTAATTTTTTTTCGTTCTGGCTAAATAACTTATACACTGAGATAAAAAGTGACAGAGTGATTTATTAGGTTCCTCTCATGTTGAAGTCTACAGTGCTTGCAAACGAAGCCATCTTTTATTAATACAGGGCCATGTAGTTTCTAAGTTTTAAAATAATGCAGCAACTGCATGTTACGTTTGGAAAATCACGCAAGTTGTGTGACGCTGCGACCGATGTTTATCATTTACAGTATGCTCCGCGAGAGAAATATGGCTTAGCCGCAATCGAAGGAGTTTTTTTCCTGGAAAACTGATTTTCTAAGTAATCTTTCACATGAAGGACAAATCCATTCCTCGGGCTCTTGATCTATTTTTATACAACACCTAAAGGAAGAAAGTGGCGGATTAATTTTGCTTAGTAATTTCTAACAACTCCACTAAACCTAAAAAAGGAAAAAACAAAACAAACAAACAAAAAACGTCTTATTAGTCAAACCAGTGGCAGTAGCTCTCGCATTGAATCATGTCAAAGTACCTCGACTGTTTGCAATGATATCACAACCAATCTTCGAACAGTTTTCGGCTGTAACAACAAAGAGTAAATTATAAAACTTCTTCTAAAATTAATGAAGGCTGTTCATCACATGACGCTGTATTGGAACGAGTATATCTCGTTTGCTATTGTATCACACTACTGTTTTAGACAAGGTATTTATACTACTTAAATTTAAGAAAGTAGAACATAAATCACATTTTCTGTGAAGTACACGAGCCATCTTAACCTCCAACAGCTTTCCAGGCATCATCTGTAAAAAACCTCTTCAATTTTTTCAAATTAGAAAATTTTCAGCTAAAACCGTGGCTCCCAAAATATATCTCTCACCTTGCCTAAAAAATGTTCAAAAGAAATTTTCAAATTTTCACAACTTTGCCTATTCCTGCTCGTAGGTCCAGCCAAGCCCTTATGGTCATTGGCCCCCGCAATAGCCGTCAACAATGGCTTATAAATATAGGCGTTTAGTGTTAACTTGTAAAACTCTCTGAGGAAGTTTACGACAGTTAGACGGAACGCATCAGAGAATAAAGAAGTTTTACAACTACTGTTCGCACAGCGCTGCTCACTAGTTTAGTTTTTATTTTTTTAAAAACTGTTTAAAAAAATTTTAGGAGATTATTGAAAAAAAATTAATAAACGTTTGAGTCGGAGCTATTCCTGTCAGCGGTGAAATACAGGAATGGCTCCAGTCTCTGGTCGTCCACCTGAACTGACTAAATGAGTTTAGTCAGCGGAGCTAGTCAGCAGATGACTTTTTCATCGCCGGAATATCGCTGAACGACCTCGCTGAACAAGAAAGGCTGCCTTCCCTTCGCTACGTAAGTAACCATTTCTTGTTTGACACATCGGTGTTTTCACTTGCATTGATATTTCATTGTTCCGCTTCGAGACACGCGGTTAACAATACTCACGAGCAAGGAGTTAAGATATATCTTATTAACTTTTACTATTTTTGTCATCCAATTACTGGTCGGAGCCATTATTGTATTTATTCGCTAGTTATGGATCGTGAAGCCGCCATTTTGGATATACTCAGCGACCACGCAATATTGGCCCCTCCTCTCCCCTCCCTCTTAACCTACCGTTATGGCTGAGTGATTGGGTGGGGAAGAGAGAGTTAGGATGTTTCAAGGCTGACGTTTTTCAAGGACGTTAAAAATCGTGTTAATGACTTTTTAATAAACCCTTTTTAGAGGCATAGAATTGTACGCCAGCATACTCGTTCGACTCTTACTTTATTTTTGTTTTTGAAAATCTGACCACCGGTTGGCCATAGGGCAGGCCATAGATGAGTAGGCCACAGGGTAGGCCAAGGCCTACCCCACGTTTTGTCCACACCCCCTACAGGGTTGTCTGCCTGTGATTTGTCTATGTAACAGTGTGCCAAGCAATACCGCCCGATTGCTTCTCAAATGCAATAACGTTAATACTTGATTAATACAGATTAACCTTCTCTGCGTCTGGAAATATGTCGATTTCACTTTATGATCGACCGCCGTTGTTTGACGTGTACATGCATTTCTTACTACACAGTGTTACCTGAAGTTGATGAAAGTAACCGTAAACAAATTCACCGTCGCAGATAGCTTTAACTTCAGACAGCTTAATAGTTCTTCAATGTCATTGCGTTGAGACTGTGTAAGTAAGTCACCTTTTGGTAAGTAGAGATGGCTATCGATTAAGATGATGATGTTATTTGCATCGAGCACTTAAAAATGTAATAGTTAAACTATTAATTATAGTAAAAGCAGCATGTGTCGGCAAGTCTTCTACGGAGGTGAAAACTCAGAGCAGATTCTTCACTTGAATTAGGATCCTTGAGAAAACAAAGGGGTAACTGTTCTTCATAGCTCAAACTACCCAGGCTGCTTCTGAGAAGAGGTATGGCTTTGATAATGCCAAGATCTGATTGTGACTGCATGAAACAGTCATATGCCTGATTTCCCCCCATCACACATGACATGAAGGCTGGAATCCAGCTTGATTGCATGATTGTAAAAGGTAAGGGCAGGTAAGGTGAGAACCTTGAGTGTTTTGGTGACTAGGTTACCCACTATTGAAAAGTGGTTTTGGCATGAATTTGCAACAGAAGCAGGCCTTTCTGTGGTATGTCCTCTTTCTTGAGTTGTCTTGTGTGGAACACTGGGTTGTGGTGTAATAAGCTGTTCCAAATTTCTAGTTGTCATATTTCCCCCATGATGGGACTTATAAAAGTCTGAATACCTAGAAGCATGTATTTCTGGCTGGCTTTTGGGCTGTTCGTGACTATTGTGGCTGTCTGCAATGTTGCTACTGGAATAATACTATATAATATCTTAATTGAAGGAATCACCTAACTCATTTACTGATGTTGGAAAAGGATCATTGCTCCATCAACTGGATGGGCAACTGCTTTGGCTGGGAGACTTGATGCCATATGGATTGTCACACTAGCTTTACCAGTTGGTTCTGTAAGTACATTCTTAACATGAAAATCATCAGTGAGATGGATAACAAGTTTTTTGGTCTGAAAAAAAAAATCATATCAATTTTATTGATTGCTTATGTTTTTAAAAAGTGTTTATGTTTATTGGTCATTGCATTTGTTCTGCTTTATCTTGTAGGCTGTCAGCACAGTTTTGTCCACAATATCTTCATCGTTGTTTTTCCTGTTGTTGTTTAAACATGTCATTCATACATATTCCACTGCTAAAGCCCAAGACTCTCCTTGCAGTCTGTGCAGACCTGGTTAACCCATGAATATCAAGGAATATTTCAGCTTATTTTTGGAGATGTGATGTTTTCTGGGATCTGAGGGAAATTGCATATCATTCCTGTTATCATACTCAAGAACCAAGGTTGTTTTGTACCAATGACTGCTGACACTGTCCGAATAAAGCGGACATGAAAATTTTGCAAATTATATGGAATACAATAATTTTTTTATTCTTCGAATGGCAAAACTTTAGGCAGGTACGTTGTAATTTGAAGTAAATACTTAAAGTAAGGCAAAATGTGAAGTAGTCATGAATGTGAAAACAATCTTGCAATAATGATCACTTCTTGAGCAGTAGTGAAAATAGGGCTGGAAAAAAATTCAGGCCTGTACAGGATTTGAACCTATGACCTCTGCAATACCAGTGCAGCACTCTACCAACTAAGCTAACAAGCCAACTGGGAGCTGGTCATTATGTTGGTTCCAAGTAAACCCGTGAATGAACGACTGTGAATATATGAAAGTCATATATTTGAACTGTGGATAAAGACGTGAATATGAAAGTAATCTTCGCAGTTATGAACACTACTTGAGCTGTAGTGAAAATACGCCTACTGCTCAAGTAGTGTTCATTACTGCAAAGAGGCTTGTTATCAACCAGGGACGCTGTGGTGCACAAATTGTTTGAAAAACACTGACAAAACATTTGCCTTGAGGACTACTTATAAAAGCCAGTAAGGAAAAAAAAACTTCCAATAGTTATATTTAAAGGCTTTTATATCTTACTGGATATTCAAGGTTTACATACTTTACCATTTACATGGTAAACAATAAAGCAAATGATGACATAATTATCACCTTTTTCCATGATCAATAACTTAATTAAGATCAGTAACTTAAAAATATTCATACAAAATGGGGCTGGAGTGCCATGCAAAATTCAGTCAGCGTGCCAAGCAGATTCGACAGATGGTCAATGTGATTAACAAGCTATGACAGTTAAATGTCTGCTGCAAAACTTACTACTACTCACGGTTTCATAGCTCAACAGGGAGAGTCAGGAAATTGGTGCACAGACTGGTCCACCCAATTTCTCAACACTAACCATGGTAAGTACCTTACTTATGCCTGGACATGATCTAAGAAAGGTAACCAATCCACTATATTGCTAATAATCATAGATATGCTATGATTGCACCTGCAAGGTCAAACATCTCCAGGACAACATCAATCAAGTAATAATATAAATACTGATAAAGGTTCTGCACTATGCTCATATTTTACAAGTAAACACATGTTCATTGTTGAAAATATTTCTATATAACTCACAGAGTGGTCAAATATATTATTATTGCATTTTCTATATAATCTTGAAGCGCTGGTGGAAAAATTTCACTCAGCCTTGTACAGGCACTATGAGAGTGGGGGTCTATCTCTATACAGATCTGCTGATATACAGGCATTTTGTGAGACTTGTGCACCACATCTCCTTCACATTCTCATCAGTACAATAGTGAGTGCAGATGGACATGCCACCAGAGAGGTATTCACATGTACAGCAGCAAAGAATAGTTGCACTACTCCACATAAACGACTGTGAATAAATGAAAGTCATTTATTTCAACTGCTGATAAAGATATGAATATGAAAACAATCTTTGCAGCAATGAAAATAAGGCCTAAAAAAAATCTAAGTAGTGCTACTGCTTAAGAAGTGTTCATTATTGCAAAGATCGCTTTCATATTGATGTCTTTATCACAGTTCAAATATATGACTTTCATATATGCACAGTCATTTACTGAGGTCATAGGTTCAAATCCCCTTCAGGCCTAAATTTTTTTGATCGTCAGTAAATTAAATCTCAAATTTAAATTTTTTGGTCTATTTCCGTGTTTTGTTCGCACTTTGATCATCAAAATATCCTCATCCAAAGGGCCATGAAACTGCACGAGTATCCACAGAGTTAGAAATGGTGGAAACTTGTCATACTCTTTCATTCCTTTCCAAAAAATGTGACAGAAAGGAGTCGATCGCCCATCGTCGAAATGGCAACTTTACTTCTGATGTGGACCTACTATATTTTAAGATAAAAGATAAATAAATGTAAAATAAGATAAATAAACCAAGGGTTAAGTCTTAAATAAGAAACAGAATGAACATAAATATAAATGTGTCATAATATATCACAAATAGTAGAAATTTGAATTCTTATTACAAACAACAGAGCCACCCCCCTTTCCAAAATTTTTCTTTACAACATTATTTTTTGCCTTTTTAAGCCTCTTTTTAAAAGTAATTGGATTGGAAAAGTATCTCAAATTATCCAGTAATGAATTCCATGCAATTGCTGCCCTGTGTGCAAAAGAACCATGGCCAAGTTCAGTATTAGATCTATCAATCAAAATAATTTGCGATTTTCTAAGATCATAACTAGAAGAGCTCTTAACAACCAAGGAATTTACTTCATTTAAGCCCAAGCCATAAAATGCCGTGTGATTAATAGTTACAATACGAAACTTATAGAAATACTCAAAAGGCATCCACCCAACTCTTGCCAATACATCATCATCCTTCATACATTTTGGTAACTTATGTATGAGTCTAGCAGTTCTAATATGTATCACTTCTAGTTCTTTAAGCTTGGTGCCAGACCCCCATATCACAATTCCATATATAAGACACTTGGGATTACTTTCTTAAAGTAAATAGTTTCAAAAATGGATTTGGGCAGAAAACTTATACGTCTCAGCATTTTAACTTTCATTGAAAGGAAGAACAAGTTAGTTTGATATGCTGAGACCAGGATAATTTGTCGCCCCACTTCAGAGGTTTCATAGGACCTATGAAGGGTTTAGTGCTCAAAATCATCACTTCGGATTTACCTTCGTGGACAACCAGTCTGTTCTAAGACTCCAGGAATTAACCTGGCTTAAGACTTGTTGTAAAATTATGACAATATCGTCAACAGAATTCCCTATAACATAGATTGTAGCATCGTCTGCATACACATATAATTCCCTACTGGTCACGTGATTCGGTAGGCATTAACATAAGTAGCAAACAGTCTAGGGCCAAGCAAAGATCCTTGAGGAACTCTAACTCTAACAGGTCTTAGACCTGATCTAACGGTATTAACTTGAGTCCTTTGCATACGGTTGGTGAGAACATCGCACACTTCCTCTTCGAAAATTTGCTAATCACATCAGGAACAACAACAAAGGTTCTCAGCCGCTTGAAGATACCACTGACTAGCATGCGGATTATCCAACACGATCTCTCTCTCAAAAGGAAGATAATCATCACTTGCAATATGTCCTCAAATGAAGTACTATACTTTATTTTAGTTTGACCGTGATTTCAATAGATAGACCGGGAATTGATATGTGGATAATCCGCACCCCGGCGTTTCTAACATGATGAAAGTAATGTTTATCGCTACTTCTGAATTGGCCCTAAAATAATGCATAACATTATTTCACGGCTTGTGTGAGACCTTCGGGACTCGAAGTTTGGGAACAAGTATACAGGAGAGATAAAATGGCGGCTTACGGCGGCGAAGGGAATGTCAGTAGTTTAGTATTTTAGCGTTAAAAGGCTTGGGTGTTGTGATCTAGTTCTCAAGTAAAAAAGATCACTATCTGCAATCAGGCTCTACCACCTTTTGAAAAACAAGAAAACATTGAAACGGTTGTGAGAAAGTTGCAAGTTTCGAAGTCTAAACGAAAGATGGGTAAGCTGAGTTTCAGTCAAATATCATGACGTTTGGGATTTAATTTCGACACCAAATAAATAGCTTTACATGGCTATACACTCGGACGATTCTGTTGTGTTCACAAGAAGGCCATCTCAGCTATTTCTGCCACTTGTAAGTTTTAGGAAGTAAAAATATGCATACTTGTGTCGTATTGAAGCCTTGTGAGATCGCAATTATGATTTATTTCTATGTTTTAGGTAGTCATTATCCATTATTTTTGGAAGTCGATGTTGATGAGAAAGAAAAAATGTTTACGGTTATTTCTTCTCTCGAACATGCATTTTACTATTAGGGTACCAAATAATCTTGATACTGAAGATCATTGTATCCTTTTATGAAAAGTTTGCCCCTGATTGCTTTGTCAACTTGAATGTATGATGTAATATAGCTTGTGATTTGTGGGATTTTCACAAGTAAACTAGAAATACCTGAAGATGGTAATGGTGTACTTAATGCAAAGCATTTTGGTACAAAGTCTGCTTCGCTGTAATCTACCTGAAGGTGCTTTTAATATGCTAGTAAGACTTACACAGCTCAGTTAATGTTTTTGAGTAGTAGACAAGCTGGCTGTAGTAGTTATAGGTGGCAGAGGCCAAACCTCTTCCTGAAAAGCAGTCTGAAAAGTATGAAGTGAGCAGAAGGTACTTCATTGTAGGCGGCCAAATCACAGGCTTTCAGCCCATTTTGAGTGTGCAGTAAAACTCCAGATTGGCTATTTTAACTAGTTTTATTGAGAACCAAACCCTGCAAGGCTTATATTCTGTTTTAGTTTGAAATGTAACTTTTATGTTTCTTATTTTGCAGTAAGTTGGCTTGTTATGGCCATTTTCCTCTCGAACATTTTTTTCAGCCCAGTCAAAATGTTTTTGAGAAGTAGGCAAGCTGGCTATAGTAATAGGAGGTAGAGGCCAAACCCTGTCCAGACTAGAAGTCTAACAAGTATGAAGTAAGCCACAGATATTTTTTTGTAGACAGCCAAATCCCCGGCAGCTGGCACATTTTGACTTGTCTATTTGTTGTTTAGCCACTAAGTAATCTTATTATAAAGATTACTGCATTCCTTTCTAATAATTTGCCACTGATTGTATGCTGTATATAGCTTGTGATTTGTGTGATTTTCACAAGTAAATTTAAAAAAATACCTAAAGATGGTAATGATGTACTAGATGATGTACTTGATGTGAAGCAATTTTTGGTACAAAATGTATGCCTTGTCTGTAATTCAAATAATATACATCAGCTGGAACAGGAATATTAAAAGAAAAATAATAATATTTATCTATACCAAGCCTATGTCCAAATTAAGTACTTAATCACTTATTAATCAATTACTATTGATCTATTTTATTTATCATTGTTTTATTGAGTTATAATTTATTGATCTCTTTCAATAGTGCAGGTTCGCACATGTAACCTGGTTCAAATAATCTGATTGGCTGTACAAGACTAAAGCTGTCAAAAGTGTCAAACCATCAAAGTTCAAAATCCATCAAAGTTCACATTCTGCGATAGTTTACAAACTGAAATAGTCGGCAGGTCGAATTTAACACTTTTGCCTGAAGTTTTTAAGTCTCTACTCAAGAAGTCTTGAGTAGTTAAGTCTCTACTCAAGAAGTGGGAAGAAACACTCGACTACGTCTCGTGTTTCTTCCTACACTTCTTTCGTGCTCTAGCCGCTTCCTGCGTGCTTTATAACAGAACAGAGCACAGTCAAGGCTTCTCTATTTGTTAAATCTTGAAGTAAAATGTTCAGTGAACTTCAGCCGAATTATGGCTCATAAAAACAAGCGAGTTTTTTCACATAACAAGGTAGAAAACTAACTGTTCAAGGCGAGTGTATTTTGAATGAGTGACAGCCGATTCACCGGAACATGAAGATCGCTCGGGATAACAGCACGGCAAAACTCGGCTGCAGTGACTGATGTGACTTTCCACTCAACGCATCGGAAAGGATATCAGAGCAAGCTCTTATTTTTTTACTCGAAGGGCGGCCGATGTAGTTTCTGAGGCTTGCTTTACTGTGATGACCGGAAATCGCCATGATAAGCGAGCCGCAATGGACTTCAGCATGATCATATTCGCGCAGACACCGTCATGATTACAATGAATTTTAACAGTTATGTCAGTTTGGTTATATTTTTCATAATTTCTGTTTTGCTCAGTTTTGTATTTGAACACTGAACTTTATATACTATACGAGTGTTAGCTGTGTTTGATTTTTATTTCCGTACGTAAGCTTGCAATCTAACTGAGCGTGAAAATCTTTACAGTGCGGCTACTCGAACCAAGGCCACCCTGAAAATTTTTTTGTAAATTGACCAATAGCTTTCGGGGGATGAAACAATAGAATGGTCACAATTTGAAAACCTTTCGTTTCAACGGTTGGAAAGCTTTAGTTTAATTCAAAATGCAGCTTTGCAGGAATCAAGATGGAAAACTCTATGATAATGGTCGAAATTATCCCAAACTCTTGCGAGAAGAAGTTCTTGACTTAAACCATGATGGGATGTCACAGCGAGCAATTGCTAGAGAGCTCAAAACAAGCCGTTGCTTCATCCAGAATGTGTTAGCCGACTACAATCACACCGGTTCCTCGCTCCAGCATCCCCGAGATCCACCAGAGAGAAGAATAATGAATGCTGAAGTAATCAGCTTTATTGAAACGGAGAAACTTATGAAACCAAGCGTATGCGTAAGGGAACTGCAAGATCGTTTGTTACTCGACGGAGTAGTTCATCTTCTGGACCTGCCGTCGATGTCTGCCATATCAAAGAGTATCAGGGAGGATCTCTACATGACAAAAAAGAAAATACAGCAAATACCATCAGAATCACAAAGGAGTGACAATATCCATCGTCGAAATGAATTCCTTGAAGCAATATCCGACTTGGAACCAGGCACCGTTCACTGTTTTGACAAGAGTAGTGTTGTGAAAACAACTTGTAGCCGAAAATACGGAAATGCCCTCAGAGGTGAGCCTGCATTCGAAATCCAACGGTACGCTTCAAGTGCTACATACACTATTAATCTGCTGCATTCTCCATTCGGCGTAGACTTTATGAACGTACTTGACGGTCCGTCCAATGGCCAAGAGCTCCTGTTATTTTTCGAGGAAGCAGTTAATCTCACAAGAGCAGATGGATCGGCTGTGCTAGAGAGAGGCGATACAGTAATAATGGACAACTGTGGCTTCCACCATGGCCACTTCGTGGAGCCTATTCTTACTGCTTTGCTAGCAAATTGTGGTGTACGCTTGTTATTCCAACCCCCATATTCACCCGAGTTCAACACTTGCGAACTGTGTTTTCATGACATCAAAGAGTTCCTGCGACGAAATCAGCGCTTAGCAGAGGAAGAAACAGCCTACGCGATCTACGAGGCATGCGAAAACATAACAGCAGAAATCCGTACACTATTTTACGCATTGTGGATACCTTTTCTAGACCCCTAAATTCCAAAGCAAAAACTTTGGTATACATTCTGTACACTCTTTATTTAAAGAAATATAAGGTTTACAAAACTTCATGTTCTGCAAATAGCTACAATGCTAATCTAGGCAGGACAAGACTTTAACTAAAGGCGTTATTAAATTACATAAGAAAAAAGAAAAGAAGAAATACAAAAACATACAGAAAGAAACACCTTACATATAAATTCAAGTACAAGGGATTTTGTTATTTGAAAAAGACTAAAATTACAACTAGAGGTATATACAATATATCAGGTTAACTTCACAAAAATATTCTATTAAAAAATTAACATTCAAATAATTATCTTCATTACCTAGAACATTAAGGAGTGTGATTTAATTTTTTTACGAAAATTAGAAACGTTGAGAGTCTTAACAGAAAGTGGAATAGAATTCCAAATAGACACACCGATTCTAGTAAAAGATTTTTTCATTTTTTCAGTTCTAGAGAATTTGACAGAGAAGCATTCTTTTGCAGATAATCGCGTATTATAATGATGTTCTGTATTGATTTTCGCAAACTTATCGAGAAGACTTTTAGGAGCTGTCTTAGCATGAACGTCATACATTAAATAGCTTAACTGATGAAAGAACAAAGACTGCAAAGGAAGGCAGTTTGATTCAATAAAAAAAGGGATTGCATGGTCTCTGGGTTTAGAAAAATAAATCAAACGCAGAGCACGTTTTTGCAGAACAAGTATCTTATTAAGTTAGGTCTGTGGACAGTTTCCCCATGCACAGATACCATAATTTAAATAAGGAGAAATAAGTGCATGATATAAATTCAAAAGAAGACGCCGTGGAATGTAATGCCTCATTTTAGCAATTATTCCAACCGATTTACTAATTTTGTGACAGATAAAGTCAATATGATGCTTTCATGATAGTTCAGAATCAATCATTATACCCAAATATTTAACAAAGTCCTTCACCTCTAGAGTTACTCTAGTATTTAAAGTTGGATTAAAAATCTTAATTTGAGGAATGGAAGGCATTCTTTTTTGGTAGGGACGAAAAATGACATAATTAGACTTTTTGACGTTGAGCGTTAGTTTGTTAGCATTAAGCCATTCGCTTACTTTTTCAAGTTCATGATTGACAGTTAGTTCAAGAGTACGTAAGTTGTCATTTGCATAAGTTAGACTTGTATCGCCTACGAAAAGATAAAAAGTAAATTCCTTGGAAGATTTATGGATGTCATTAATATATAACAAAAATAACAAGGGTCCAAGTACAGAGCCTTGAGGTACTCCACATACGATCGTTTCAGTTTCAGATATGCATTTGTCTATTTCAATAGACTGTCGGCGATCTGAAAGATATGATCTAAACCAAGAATTTATAACTCCTCTTATTCCATAGTGTTCAAGTTTTGTCAGAAGAACCTCATAGTTAACAGTATCAAATGCTTTCTTAAGATCTATAAAAATTCCACATGAGTACTTTCTATTGTCCATATTAGAATGTATGGTGTTCACAATATCAAGAATCGCGTGCTGGGTACTATGTTTATTGCGAAATCCATATTGTAAATCATAAAGAATATCATTCTTGTCTATAAACTTTATCAGTCTACGATATAAAATTTTCTCAAATAAACGATTATAAATTGATAACAAAGAAATTGGCCGATAGTTTTCAGGTAACGTCTCGTCTTCACCCTTATAAACTGGAATTACTTTTGCATATTTAAGTTTTGCAGGGTAAACCCCAGTTAGTACAGAGTGGTTAAAAATTTTGGTTAATGGTATGGATATGACTGATTTGGCAAGTTTTAACAGTTTAACAGGGATAGAATAAAGCCCCAGGGCTTTATTGTATGGCAACAATGTAATTTCTGTTTCAATTTCTTGAGGTATAATTGGATCAAAATAAAAACTGTTCTGCAAAGGCGGATCAAGATAATCAGAAAAAGTAGTGTTAACTTCAGGAATATTGGTTGCAAGTTGATGCCCTATTGACGAGAAGTATTTGTTGAGTGTGTTACCAATCGTTTTAGGATCATCTGATAAAACGCTATGCTCGTTAGAACGAATGAAGTTAATTCTTTTTGATTTTTTCCTTTTCTTCGCATCTCCTAATATTTCGTTAATACCTTTCCATGTCGATCGCGTATTTTTTATGTTAGAGTCAAAAAACCTTTGATAGTGACGTTGTTTACTCAATCGAATAAGGGTTGTTAACTTATTTCTAAATATTTTATATTTCGGCCAGTTTGATTCAAAGAACAATTTATTCTTCACCTTTATAGATTTCCTTAGTCCAGCAGTTAGCCAAGGTTTAGTTAGCATTTTTAGTTTTCTCACTGAAGCATCCCTGAGCGGTGCATGTTTATTAACTACATGATTTATAGTTTTATAAAGGTGAGAGAACGACTTGTTTATGTCGCAATTACCAGAAACCTCTTCCCAATTAATTGCACTTAGGTCATTCATGAATTCATTAGCATGAAAGCTGGAATAATCCCTAAATTTAGTCATTTTTGTATGTGGTAATTTTTGCTTGTTTACGTTGACAATACAGACTTGCGAAAAATGATCGGTTGAGTCGGTGACGATATTGCCACTAGAAATATTATTCGTTAGGTTATTTGTGAAGATATTGTCAATTAAAGTCGCTGAGGACCCATACACTCGCGTTGGTTTATCAATTGTAGGAAGCATAGAAAAACTTTGCATACACTGAAGCAGTATCTGGCTGTATTTACAGTTTTCATATTTTAGCAAGTCTATATTGAAATCTCCCATGAGATATATATTATTATTGTGATTACTGAAATACTCGAGGGAATCCGAAAGATAGTCAAGAAATTGATCTGCATTATTATGTTGTCGGTAAACAATGCCGCAGATATTTTTCTTGTGATTTGGTAGTGAAATTTCAATCCACAAGGCTTGATAAGAGGAATTAGTAGAGCGTTCTAAGACTTGATATTTATAGTTTTCATTAATAAAAAGACCAACACCACCGGCAGACAACGGGGTTTTAACAAATTCAAAGCAATAGCCAGGTAGTTGTGGTATAAAATCAATAGATTCGCCTACGCACAGTCGCGTTTCTGTAACACCTAATACCGTGAAATTATGTATATAAGCTAAGAAATAAGAAATTATGCATATAAGCTATTAAATGAATAGATCGATTTCCTGGAGGCTAGATTCGTGTCCAGTAAAGCGTTATACTGCGGGTGGGCATTTTTCAGATCTTTACAGTTATAATATGGCAATTCCATCAACAGAAATTTGTTTTCTTTAGCGAGGTTTTTTCATCTCTTTGTGCGAAGCCATTTCCAATAACTGTGTCACATCATTAAGATTATGAACGAATAACAATTAACACACTTATCTCCTTAATCCTGAGTTGGATTACTGACCAAGCTTTGTTTCAGATTGTCAAGATCGGCCATGCGTTTTAATTTGAAGACCTGAGAACTACTAGATTTACGAGCCAGAATCTCAGAGTTCTTCACCCAGACGTACTGGAATTGATGTGTTGATTTCAATTTGTTTGTCTCGCTAAGAAGTTGCTGTAATCTCGGGATCAGGTGTTCATGAATTCGGATATTTCTCGTGTGAAAATCAGCAGATAAATCCAGATCATCAGGGTTTAAGTTGGAAGTTTCATTACGATGAGCCATGACTTCTTCTTTGGCCAGTCGTCTTATAAACTTGCACACAATAGGTCTTGGGTAATGGCGGTCAGCCCTTCGGCTATTCACTCTATGAGCGATATCAATGTCGTTTTTCGTCACTCCCTCGGCTCCGATAGCATGGAAAAGCTTTAAACACAACTGCGTGGTGGTTTCAGAAGACTCGTGTTCATCCTGTTCAGGAAAGCCAATAATTTTGACGTTATACTGAAAGGTATTTCTAGTAGACTAACTCAATCTTCTGAGCACGCGGTAAATAAAATTATAGCACGACAGAACAAATTGTAAATGACATTGAAAGAGCGTGACTGTTGTTGAATAAATAAATTCATCTTTATATACTGACCTGATAAACCTGCAATATGAGATATCATCTGTGGAAGAGAATGAGAGGGCAGATATACTCCCTTTTCTCACTCAAAATTGCAAAGTTGTAAAATGGGTTAATCAAGAAATTTGCTGGGTGAATTTCACACTTGAATGATTTTACAGCTGTCACAACAGTGCTCTAGAAAAGAAGTCATACCGAAACATAATCCCATAAATTGTCGCCTTGAAATAATGTTTTACGCGCTGAAATCTAGAAAATCTCATTGCTGTCTCAAACTTCGAACACAGTGGTTTTGTCCCACAATTTTTCAGAGAAAATTCAATTACTCATGACTGATAATAAATTTACGTGTGAAATAAGCTGTGAAATGTGACAAAAAACGGGGGATGAGAACTGATTTGTCAATCAAACGTCGCAAACAGTTTGTGTTCGACTCGACTCTCACGTGAGAAAACTGCGAAAATGGCGGGTCAAAGCTACTTTGGTGTTTCGGAGGTCTATACGTGGCTTTCGTCAATCTCGCATGGATTAAACCTCGAAAGGCTAGCCCCAGAGTTTGAGAGGAAAGGCTTTCAGAGTATGCATTCGCTAAAACATATCGGGCAGAATGATCTGGAAGTCATCGCCAGTACCGGTCAGCGGTATCTGGGTTGAGCATGCCCTTTTGATGGCTTTTCTCCTCGTCGCGTCGGCCATATTGTTTGTCACTCGTTCGGAGTCTAGTTTCCCTGTTGCGATTAAAGCCTTTCACTATCTGGACGTGCCTTGGTTCATTTTGTTAACTCTCCTACTGGCGTGGTGGCAGTGTTCGGTTCTACCCAGGCCATATTTTCGCCGAAGAAGGCTATTTTTCGCCTCGTCCACGTGAGCCAAAACAGTGTATCCTTCGCTGTGTCAACACGTTCCAGAGCCCTAAACGTGAAATATGGCTGCAACACACCGTGCACCGAAGCAGTGGTGCCTCTCCAAAGTGGAATCTATCAATTCCTTTGAAAACTGGAAGCAAAACCTCATTTACACTCTTTCTTTGGACAGCAACTTCGCCCCCTTCCTCGCAGATGGATTCACATGGTTAAAAAAGACCAGGGGTCAGCCGCTTCGAGGTCTCCACAACGATGGCGAATCAGTGCCATTAGCTCGTCGCCTGACAGCCCGCCAAAAGGTTAACTTCCTCGAGCTGATGTTAGGACAGATCGCCAACTATTGTCCAATTATCTCTCGAAATACTCTGGTGAAAAACTCTACATCCCTCGAGTTCATCTGGCAAACCATCAGACAGCACTTTGGTTTCCAAGTCACCGGGGCTCAGTTCATTGACTTTTCCGAAATACACCTAGCTGCTGATGAGCGCCCCGAAGATCTGTACCAGCGCCTCACAGCATTCGTAGAAGATTCATTGCTACGTGCCAACGGCTTAACCCACAATGGCCAAGCAGTGCAGGAGGATGAGGAATTAACCCCTACACTCGAAAACTTTTTGGTCCTCACTTGGTTACGCCTCATTCACCCCAGTCTCCCACGACTGGTTAAGCAGCGTTATGGTACAGAGTTGAGATCCCGTACTCTTGCCTCGATCAAACCTGAGATCTCGCAGGCCCTCAATTCCTTACTCGAGGAAATCCGCACGTCGGATGATGCCAGAATCCTGCGTGCTGCTGTTGCAGACGATTGTCGTCGCCCTCGTCAGAGTAACAGGGGTGTTCCTAGAGCCCGTCCCAGACAACCCCGCCAAGACAAGGTCTGTCCTCTATGTAAACAGGCTGGCCGTTCTATGACAAACCACTTCCTCAGTCAGTGTACCTTCCTCCCCGACAGTGACAGGCGTTTCATGGTGAAAGCACGACAGATCGCCGGCATCCTTGACAATGACCAAGAAACTGAGACCAGTCCTGATTCTGATTCACCAGACCCTGACACAACATTGCCAGGCCCGGACATGGTGGCCTACCGTGTGCAGACCCGCCAGTCCCCTTACATGGATGTCTTTCATGATCATCGAGTCGTGCGCGTCACCCTCGACAGCGGTGCAACTGGAAATATGATACGCCGTTCAACCGCGAAACACCTCGGCTGTCCGATAATCTCAAGTGCCCAGTCCGTCCAACAGGCTGATGGCTCGTCTCAGCTCCAGGTGATAGGAGAAATTCGTACCACCTTCACCCGGGACCACACAAACTTCGCGTTTGAAGGTCTCGTAGTTGAGAATCTTGATGTTGAGGTACTTGCCGGTACCCCCTTTATGGAGACGAATGACATCGCTGTCCGACCCGCTAAGAGAGAGGTACTACTAGGCAATGGCTCAGTCTACACGTATGGGTCCAAATCCCCACCCAACCCTCATGCAACCGCACGTAGAGCATTTGTCCTACGTGCCCCTGCTCCATCCCAGACAGTGTGGCCTGGAGAGTTCATGGAAGTACGTCTACCAGACGATGCACCTTCTGACTCGGAGTACGCACTAGAGCCTCGCATCGACGCACCCAGTGCACACAATCTGAAGCCATCCCAGTTGTGGCCACAACCTGGTGTCGTTTCCAGCGTTGCCCGAGCCATACGGATTCCTAACCTATCAAGCGTACCCCGCACTCTCAAGCGCCACGAACACTTCTGCCAAGTCATCCCTGTTTTTGAGCCCCCCGAAGTCCCATCATCACCCCCACCTACTGCTCAGCGCCCGTTGCCGCCCTCCAGTACATGTTACTCTGCGTCCGTTCAGGTTGATCCAGACAACACCCTTCCCCAAACCGTTCGTGCAGACTTCCAATCACTACTTACAGAGTACGACACTGTATTTGACCCGCAATTCCCCGGATACAATGGAGCCGCTGGCGCATACAAGGCCAAAGTCAACATGGGTCCTGTCGAACCTCCTCAGCGGAAGGGTCGCCTCCCCCAATACGCACGGGATAAGCTCATCGAGCTCCAGGAAAAGTTTGACGACCTAGAGAATCTTGGCGTCTTCCGCCGCCCCGAAGATGTGGGTATCACCATTAAATACCTCAATCCATCTTTCCTTGTAAAGAAGCCTAATGGTGGTTCCCGTCTCGTCACCGCCTTTTCTGATGTGGGCAGATACAGCAAACCACAACCATCCCTGCTACCCGATGTTGACTCCACATTACGGCTCATCGCCCAATGGTCACACATAATTGTCACTGACCTTACAAGTGCTTTCTACCAGATCCCTTTAGCCAAAGAGTCCATGAAGTACTGCGGTGTCGCCACCCCCTTTAAAGGCGTCCGGGTGTATGCCCGCTCCGCTATGGGAATGCCTGGCTCAGAGACTGCTCTAGAGGAGGTTATGTGCCGTGTTCTAGGCCCCTTACTTCAAGATGGAGTCGTGGCCAAGATCGCCGATGATTTATACTGCGGGGGCAACACCCCTCTAGAGTTACTACACAACTGGAAGAGGGTCCTGCAAGCTCTTCACAAATGCAACCTGCGTTTGTCAGCCCACAAGACCATAATCAACCCCAAGTCAACCACTATCCTTGGTTGGATTTGGTCCGCCGGTACCCTGTCTGCCAGTGCCCACCGCCTCAACACCCTCGCCACGTACCCTGTGCCAAACACTGTTGGTCGTTTGAGATCGTTCATTGGTGCGTACAAAGTCCTGTCTCGTGTTATCCCACGGTGCTCTAGTTATCTAACCCCGCTGGATGCCGTCACGGCTGGACGTACTTCACAAGAATCCATCACCTGGTCTGATAGTCTCAGGGCTGCATTCCATAACGCTCAGAAGGCCCTATCCTCAGCCCTCTCTATCACCTTACCTAGACCTGAGGACCAACTATGGGTCGTCACCGATGGCGCAGTCAAGGACCCAGGAATAGGCGCCACCCTCTATGTGACGCGCAACAACAAGCTACACATCGCCGGTTTTTTCAGCGCTAGGCTGCGGGGCACTCAGACAACGTGACTTCCGTGCGAAGTAGAAGCCCTCTCCATCGCTGCGGCTACAAAGCACTTCAGTCCATACCTCATCCAGTCATCCAATAAAGCCTGTATCCTAACGGACAGTAAGCCATGCGTCCAGGCTTATGAGAAGCTATGCCGCGGCGAGTTCTCCGCAAGTCCTCGCGTATCTACTTTCCTGTCAGTTGTCAGCCGCTACCAGGCCTCAGTGCGACACGTCTCCGGCGCCTCTATCCTCCAGTCAGACTTTGCGAGTCGAAATGCTGCTCCTTGTGAGAATGAAACCTGTCAGATTTGCCTGTTTATCGCCTCAACCAGAGATTCTGTTGTCCGAGCCGCGACTGTCCAGGACATCCTCCAAGGCAATGCCCGCCTCCCTTTCACCAGCCGTCCGGCCTGGTTGGCCATACAGTCTGAATGCCCAGACCTACGCCGCACGCACGCACACCTTGTCCAAGGCACAAGGCCTTCCAAGAAGCTCACAAACGTAAAGGACGTCAAACGCTATTTGCAGGTCGCCTCAATCGCAAGTGATGGCCTGCTCGTCGTCCAACGTCATGATCCCTTGTCACCGACCAGAGAGTGTATTATTGTCCCTCGCCAGGCCTTGGATGGCCTCTTGACAGCCCTTCACATTCAGCTCAGCCACCCTTCTTGTCACCAGTTAAAAATGGTTGCCAAGCGTTATCTGTTCGCCCTCGACCTGGACAAGGCAGTCTCCCGTGTTTCCGATGGATGCCACTCCTGTGCAGCAATTCAGAGATCACCAACAGCACGAATTGACCAGTCCACTTCGCCTCCACCTGAAACTATTGGGCAGTCCTTTGCGGCAGATGTCATAAAACGTTCTCGCCAACTTATCTTTGTACTCCGTGAAACAGTGACCTCTTACACGTCCAGTCTCTTTCTTGAGAACGAACGCCACCAAACTTTGCGTGATGCCATTATAAAGCTTTGCGTGGAAATGCGCCCAATGGATGGTCCACCTGCTGTGATCCGCACCGACCCCGCTCCCGGATTCAAGGCCCTTGTCAATGATTCCCTCTTACAGAAACACAGAATCACAATTGAGCTTGGCCATGCCAAAAATCCCAACAAGAACCCCGTTGCAGAGAGAGCAGTCCAGGAATTGGAGAATGAGCTGTTACGTCAGGAGCCTCTCGGTAGTTCTGTCTCTCCCCTCACCCTCGCCGTAGCCACTTCAGCCTTAAACTCACGTATCCGTTCAAGAGGGCTTTCCTCTCGAGAAATGTGGACCCAGCGGGATCAGTTCTCAAACAAGCAATTACCCCTCGCAGATGACCACATAATTTCCCTCCAGCATGAACAGCGTCTCTCCAACCATCCCCTCAGTGAACGTTCCAAAGCTCCTGGTCAGTCAAGGCGTCCTACCCCCCTGATCGATATTGGTGATCTTGTGTACCTTCATTCTGACCTCAACAAGTCTCGTGCTCGTGACCGCTATCTCGTTGTAGCCATTGATCCTCCATTCTGCAACATCAAAAAGTTCAGTGGATCCCAGTTGCGAAGTTCATCGTACCATGTCAAGCTATCTGAGTGCTTCAAGGTCCCATCTGACTTGGGTGATCCCTTCCGTGCCTCTCCGACCCTACGCAAACACTACTCTGATTCCGACGACGAAGATGGTCCTACTACAACGACTCACCCTCCCCCCTCTTTGCCTGCCATCCCTGAGGCCATCGCAGCTTCCACACACCCACCAGTTGTCAACCCTCAGTCTTACAGTCCAGCCCCTGCCTCTCCCGTTGACCATACCATGGATGATTTCGCTACACAGTCGCCCTGTCCTGATCCTTCCCCAGTGGAGTATGCAGCCACCTCAGCGGTGCCTTCTCCGCCTGCCCTACGGAGATCATCGCGCACCCGCCGTCCTCCTTCTCGTTTTGCAGATTATGACACTGAACTTTGAACACCGATCTTTAAACTCTGAACTTTGACTCGCCCGCGCGTGTCAATTTGTTAGTTAGTCTTAAGTGTATGTTAAATTGTTTTTAGTTCTTGTTTCTCCTTAAAAAAAAAAAAAAAAAAAAAAAAGAAGAAAGAAGTCACGTCAGTACCGGTCAGCGGTATCTGGGTTGAGCATGCCCTTTTGATGACTTTTCTCCTCGTCGCGTCGGCCATATTGTTTGTTACTCGTTCGGAGTCTAGTTTCCCTGTTGCGATTAAAGCCTTTCACTATCTGGACGTGCCTTGGTTCATTGTGTTAACTCTCCTACTGGCGCATGATAAATTCTCCAGACAAGTTGTTACTGGCAGAGAGAAAAATTCTCGAGAAAGAGCTAGAGGAGATAAAGAAGCCGTCGCTACAGCCCAAGGAATTTTTCTATCCCCTTACACTGGGTCTCTGCAAGTCGCTAGCCCCATTAACTCTCCTGTGCTCGTCAGCAAGACCAGCTCAGGCCCGGCTTCGAGCTCATCCAACGTTCCTGTGAGTGGAACCATGTATCGACAAAGCGCGGTTGACAAAAGCAACGAGCAGTCAAGAACCTATCTTGATAAGAAAAGCGGCGAACTAACGGAAAATCCCTCCATAATACAAACACAGATCAAAAGTGCTACTGATCAGCTTGAAATTGTTCGTAATCAGTATGAACAAGCATCGAGCAAAGCTAACGGACGGAGAGCGGGAAAACTTTGCACCCGATGTCATCAGCCGGGCCACTACAGAGCTCGCTGTTCAAACCCGACTTGTATGGACATGAACAATTGTGGCGTGAGCAAGAAACACCCAGAAAGCAAAAATGAGATCATGAAACTACGAAAGCTTATCAAAGATTTGCAGAAGAAAGAAGGTAAAGCATCAGAAGAGCTTCAGTCATTCAAGCTTGCCAAGGAATGCTCAGTCGATAGCTTTTTTGCGGTTACGCGTCCCCGACTGAGGCGGCAAAACGAAGGCCGCTATGTCGACAGGTTTTCTTTAGATAAAGACTTGATACTCTTGAAGAAAATTTTCAACAATAAGATTCCAATTGATACCTCGCTAGATTGGGAAATGCCGTTCCTTATTGAGCGTTACAGGAGAGGTCTTCCGAGCGTAGACAGCATGTGAATCGTTACGCATAACTGTTTACCGTTACATGGAACTAACTGGCGAATTCACGTTGATTTGATCGAAGTTCTTGGAAAAATGTACTGTTGCGTTGTACGACATGAAAGAAATAAATGTTGTTTTATATTTTCTTGTGCTGCTTACCCGTACTTTCTGAGAAATCTATTGTTCCATCTCTCGAACGCTATTGGTCAATTTGCGAAAAATTTCCCCCCCCCCTCTTTTTACAAAACTACAATCATTTAACACTCCAAATTACAGTTCAGCCTTGTAACAGTGGACATAAAAAGTAGATTTTCATTCAGTTGCTGTGTCATTTTGTTTGTTTTTGTGAGGAAGATATTTGTTAGATCTGTAAGAAATTTGTGGAAACTTGAGCTATGTGCCGATCAATGCCTGTTAATAGTAATGTTTTTTTTTCTTTGAAAGGCATTTTGGTTATGGACTCAAGGAGCCATCTTGTTGCAGGTAACTTTATAAAATACAGTGAAATAGTAGGATGTGAATTATTTTAAAGTCAATATCAAACTTATTTGTACACTGTATTTTAGAAAAGTTGATTATGTAATTACTGGAAAAAGTTTTGCTGATCTGAAATACAGTTTTTAAGTGTTTATTATGATATTTTTAAAATGTTCAAGTGCATTTTATTTCCACAGGTGTTTCTTCAAGTGGGATTTCCTTCAAACACCCAGGCAGGGTTGGAGATTCACCTCTCCCAGGGTCAGGATTATATGCTGATAACGAGGTGAGTAAATTGTGAGCATTTTACAGTGTAACAAATTGTAGCAGTTAAAAAAAGTGTAGCATGAAACTAGAATATGTTTTCAACTTGTTGTGCATGCTGGCTTCTTATATCTGAATATGCATATCTTCTGTTGATCGAGGTAAATATTCCAAACTTTTCTTTTTCTATTTTTCAGATCGGAGCAGCAGCAGGTATGTTTTGAGATGGTCAGGACACACCTTTTGCTTGAAGGTGTTTCCAATCTGCCTATAAGTCCTGTAAAATTAAATGGAGCAGTATTGCTTCAAATGAAGTGAAGACGCAGACTAGAGACTTCTACATGTAACGGTCTTAATTTGATTTGCAGCTACTGGTGATGGCGACAAAATGATGAGATTCTGTCCTGCTTTTCATGTTGTTCAACTAATGAGGCAGGCAAGTAGATTTGTATTGTCTAATTTAGAAATTGAAGAAAGTAGTTATCCAAAACCAATATGGCCTGGAACTGTTTTACTTGACAGAAAACATCCTGATTGGTTAGCTTGTTATCCACAACAGGGAGAGTTTTTAGTACTAAGGCTAGTGACACTGTGCAAATCAACAATTACAATTTCAGAGCTCTATGGAATAAAGAGAGACCCATGGCTATATAGTGAATTGTTATTTACAAATGCATCATTGGAATACTTGACCTTGGGACCTCTGGGTTGTGAGCCAGGTATTCCCAACTCTTAGCTTTGCTCAGATGCCTCTTCCAGTACACAAAGGGTGTGAATTGAACTATCCCTAAAAAACCAGAATCTTGCCAATGTCAAATGCCTTTTCCTAATCTTGCACCACTCACAATGAGTCTTGAAATCTCCTGTTCATGACTGCAGTTAATTAATTTTAGCCTTGAAGTCTCATATTTTTTCAAAATTCTGTCATGAACTTTATTCAATTATGCACATCAAGTTTGCATGATGAGGTTGATTCCCAATAGTGTCACCATTGAAAAAAGTAAAAAGCAGTCTGTGATCCAACACAATGAATGTGAGTACAAGAAATCTAAGACTTGTAACTATAACTAGATTACTAACTTAACTGAATAAGGCATTCTTTCCATATCATAATTAATTTCCCATTCTTTGACCCTTAAACTCTCAGAAGTGATTAACATGTAACTTCTCTATGTAATATCAATGCATTATTCAGCAAGCAGGTAATGAGAATACCTAACCTCATCAGTTAAAAGTTTTTATCTTGATCTACCACCAAATTCTTGGTACTAATTTACAAGGAAATGTGTGACAAATATAGGGAGAGTTAAGAATCAGATCTTGGGAGTTAAAGGAATAATCTTTCCCTTTCCCCAGCTAAGTGAATCACAATTAGCACTTTATTTCAACCAGGGCCATTCTCCACAAGAATCTTGTGAGTTAGTGATCAAAGAAGCCCAGCAAAAAGCAAGAACAGCTACTAAACCATTTCAAATGGCCTTGATTGCTATCAACAAAAAGGTAATGCAGTGAAAAGTTTTGTTACTGTTTGATTATTTGTAATCAACAATAAAACAAAAAATGTGTCATTTATTAAGTACAAATCCAGGGTTGAATTTTAATCTGGGTTTCTTTATTCCTTTGCTCAAAAGCCTCTTTTGGATAATTTTCTTTATTCTTTTCAGGGCATCCAATCATCAAATTGTATTTAAAAGTAGCGCTACTGAATTTTCTTTTTAAGCTTCCCAGTCTGGAATCAGATTCCATTCTAACCCTGGGTTATTGTAACCCAGCTTCGAACAACCTGGCTGTTCATAATTTCTTTGGACTTGCATGTTTCTTTTTTTTCTTTTCTTTTTATCTCTAGGGTGATTTTGGAGCAGCTGGCACTGTGACATCATTTAAAGATGAAAGACATAATACCTTGTACACAGGGTTCCCATTTGTAGTATGGACTGAAGAAATGAGTGAATCTGAAATCAGAGTCCGACCTCCTCTTTACTTTTAGTCAAGGTCCTTATCACTAGTGGCAAACATAAGCATCCTGGGATTGTAAGGTGAAGGCTGAAAGGGACTTTTTTCCCCCCTTTTTCCCACTTCCATGCAGTGGGCATCATTGAGACGAAGGAGGGATGTGGCTAAGTAAACAAGGATGTCTACAGCGAGAATGCAAATGTCTAAGCTACCTCCAAAGGTGGCAGGTGCTTGCGAATTCACCATCTGTTACTCAGGCCAATTCATACCTCTTACGAATGGAGTTTGAAATTGGTACTGTAAACTGTGGACCATGCTTTCCACGCAAGGATTTATGGTCAAGGGCACAGCGTGGGGCTTTAAATCAAAGCAGAAAAAAATGAGGTTTTGTAATGTACAGTATAGAATAAAAACAGGGATTTTAGGATCTTCATTACATCTCTTGGTTTGAATAACAGGGGAAGATTATAATTCAAATAGACATTAGAATTTAATCACCTGTACAGTAAAATAAGACCAGTGAAATTGACCAATCATAGTGCACTTACTAACAGAAAGATGACAATAACTGAGGTTAATAAAAATGCTTAACCTTCTTGTTCCTTGTGACTGTTCTCCAGGCCTTCTTAGTTTTGTGCGTTATGCGTTAAACCAAAGAGGGACTCTCTCCCCCTGTGTTCTACTTGGGCTAGATGTACGTTGTCAATTGAAGTCTAAATTGGATACCGTAGTTTTCTGTTTATACTGGATAGAGCACATACTGAAATATGTTATTAATAAAAAAAAATGTCAATTAACTAAATGGACAATCACTTGTATCTTTTTCAATCTTCCTGTCTTTCACTTTGCACTCCTTAACAGTATTTGAGACTACCTCAGCCAGTTATGTCTGTCAAAGGGCCCTCAAAATGTTTGTAACATTATGTTGAACCACAATTTAGGAATTTTAAGCTCAAACAAGACCGTTCAGAATCTCACACCACACAAATATGATTGTTACACTAAATGCTTTCCATAATGCATGTATTTTTTGATTTTTGAAACTAGAAACTTTCTTTTAGTACTTGTCAACAAGGCTCACACTTAAGTACAATGCTACATTGAAATATCTATTGAATAAAATGAATAGTGGAAAACGTCCCCAGCGAACTGAAGAAAACTGAAGCCCTTTAATGATTAACGCACTTAACAAGGGTGACCAATAACTAACTATTTATAATCAATTTTCTCACCTTCACACTCACCCGAATCAACAGTCCCTTTTTTTTTCCTGACTTTTTTACAGTCCCTTTTTTGCGACTTTTTTTACAGAATCATTTTTTTCGTGACTGTTTTTACAGTCCTTTTTTTTCGCTACTTTTTGAACAGTCCTCTTTTTTTCGCGACTGTTTTTACGGTCCTTTTTTTCGTGACTTTTTTACAGTCTTTTTTTTTCGCTACTTTTTAAACAGTCCCTTTTTTCGTGACTGTTTTCACAGTCCCTTTTTTTCGTGACTGTTTTTACAATCCATTTTTTCGTGACTGTTTTTACAATCCATTTTTTCGTGACTGTTCACAGTCCCTTTTTTTCGACTGTTTTTACAGTCCCTTTTTTTTCGTGACTGTTTTTACAGTCCCATTTTTTTCGTGACTGTTTTTACAGTCCCATTTTTTTCGTGACTGTTTTTACCGTCCCATTTTTTTCGTGACTGTTTTTACAGTCCTTTTTTCGTGACTGTTTTTACAGTCCCTTTTTTACGTGACTGTTTTTACAGTCCCAATTTTTTCCGTGACTGTTTTTACAGTCCCTTTTTTTCGTAGCTGTTTTTTCAATCCCATTTTTTTCGTGACTGTTTTTACAGTCCTTTTTTCGTGACTGTTTTTACAGTCCTTTTTTCGTGACTGTTTTTACAGTCCCTTTTTTTCGTGACTGTTTTTACAGTACCATTTTTTCGTGACTGTTTTTACAGTCCTATTCTTTTCGTTTCGTTCTTTGGGGCTCGGATTTTTTCTATTAAAAAAATATTCTTTTCGTGACTGTTTTTACAGTCTCATTTTTTTCGCGCCTGTTTTTTACAGTCCTTTTTTCGTGACTGTTTTTACAGTCCCTTTTTTTGTGACTGTTTTTACAGTCCCATTTTTATCGTGACTGTTTTTACAGTCCTTTTTTTTTGTCGACTTTTTTTACAGTCCCTTTTGTTTCGCAACTCTTTTTACAGTCCTTTTTTTCTCGTGATTGTTTTAACAGTTATTTTTTTTCGGGGACAGTTTTCATAATTCTATTTCCGTGACTTTTGCTTACAGTCCCTTTTTTTTCGCGACTGTTTTTTCGCACCTTTTCTCATGGCGATTTTTTTTTTGGCGACTTTTATTGCCGGCTGTCTTTTCGCGACTTTTTCTTTTGCGACTTTTACCATGGGCTTAGAGCACAGCACGTGCAAGAAAAGGGCGTCGTCAACATCAGCGTCAACGTCGTCAGCCATAGGAGATACAATGAAAGAGGTAAAAGGACCATAAATGTAAATGAGCGGTTTATTAGCATTATTGAACATCAACAGGACCATCGTCACTGGCCTCTAAAACAGCTAGGACCTCTTTTAATGCAACTACAAATTGCTGCCTTGAACCCATGTGAACTGGCCTAGCAATGGGAAACAACCGTGCTAAATACCTTATATACAGGATGAAAACCGAAGAAAAGGGCGACCAAAAAATATCCTCTAAAAAACTCAAGTGCTAGTGCAAACGCGGGGTTAACGCTTAACTGCAGGTTTTATTAAATGGCCCACAAATTTCACGATGAAATAATTTTCGGTCCTTATCATCTATAAGAGAACAATAAAGCGGTTCTCAACGATAGCTTGTTTTAAGACGACGAAACTACAACTAACGGGCGGGTCAAATCTATAAAAACTGGAGATTAAAAAAATTGAATGGTTTTAAACGATAGGAAAATTTATAATTTGAAATACAAGCTTAAGCTAACTTTCATTTTCACTAACTGATCATTAAGCTACTGAACGTTCAGCAGCCCGATAAGAACGGTTTCATTCGAAATATCATTAACTTACTGCTATTGTTGCACGATGATTAGGGTATAAATTTATTCGCTAACAAGCTCAAACGGGCAAACATAAAAAAAGATTCTTACCAGAATAAGGCTCGCTGAGTCTATTAGACGAGGCTACAGAAATAATTTCTTCCTTTGTGGACGTTGAGTGGACGGCACGGCGAATATCTCGTTCTGGCGAATTTCGCGCCAAATTCGATTTGAATGACGTAAGGGATTATGACGTAAGACCCGACCTAAACTGTTCCATTTCAAATTTTGGCGGTTACGACGCTAACTCATTCACTGCTATAACGATAATCAACCCATTTCGCTTTGTACTAAACCATCTGCCGTCACGCAAAGCCATTTGGGGTCACGCTAAATCATTTCACTTTACGGTAAGTAGATTGATGCGATACTAAACCATAGCGACTTACCATTAACCATTGGCCGATAACTTAAACCATTTCATATCACTCTGAACCATTTGTGTCAAGTCACTGAACCAGAGTGCAGTTGGCTGGACCGTTTGGCACGACAATGACTGTCACAGCACGCTGATCTATTCAAGACTTAACTGTCACTTTAGACACTGAACCATGTCCGTAAACACTTGGCCACTCGTGTTTTATTGAATGGGCTCCTGGTACAACAAGGGTGGTTTGAAATTTAATTTCTTCAAAGGCTACTTGTCCATTTGTATTTGAAATCTGTTAAAATAAGATAAACCGTTCTCCAAAAGACAATTAGAACATGCACTTCTGTTTATTGCAAACCATTTACATACATATTACATTGTCCACTTGGTTGACATTACTAAATTACCCTAAAAAATAATTAGTTACGTAATTTTTCAGTCCATCTACCGGACACATAATGCAATAAATCGAGTCCTCGCTAGATTGGAAACAGGGATAAAAATGTTTTCCCCTTTTATTCCTGTATTCCAGGGCTTCTTAATTCATCGGATTTCCAATCCTGCTCTCTTCCAAGCCAAACTCGGTGATGAATTTGAACAGTTTGAACTGTCTTTCGAACTTACTTGCTTTGATCCTAAAAACAGAAAGCGACCTCACTTAGAACTTCTGATGCTGCACACTCCCCATGCTAATGTTTATATAATTACAAACGATGCTCCTATTTCCTTGGATGACGAGGTCGTCTGTGAAGGGGGGTAGAGGGTAATCCCCAATCGCTACTGTCCCCTTCCCTTTGACAAAAAAAATTTCCTAAGATGAAAGGGTGGTCTATGAAGGGGCAATGGGTAATTCTCACTCCTCCCTCCTCCTCTTCCTTTCATTTTCGCAAAATCTTTTCTTGGGAATGCTACTCTAAGAAGGCGTGGGTAATCCCTTGCCACATTGTTCCCTTCAGCGAAAGAGGATGCCAACCCAATGCGAAGAGAGAGGTAATGATACATTTGGGTTCACAAGAAAATCATTTTCCCCCACCCCACCCCCATTTCACTGTTAGTTTTTTTCTTTCCCTCCGTAAACCTCAATTTCTGCTACAGCTGTGATCATTAAATGATTGCCAATACGTAGGAAAGAATTACCCTAATATTCTTGCATCGTTTTCGATTCTCCCAAGCCTCATTAATTCTTCATAAAGTTCGTTAAACATCTTTCTTTCCATATTTTGTACTTCTTTCTGAACCACAGACTCAAGCTTCCTGAGGGTTGACGTCAGTTCTCTGAAATAAAATAAAATTAAATGTTTCTTTATGTGAAGTACACAATAACAGGTTTTCAAAATAATCGGGGATTTGGCATTGTTATGTATCTCATCGCCAAACCGTTGAATGCCGCGACGTTAGAAGCGAATGAACCGACACACGCACTGTCACAAGATTACATAGCTAAGACCGGAATGAACTTGTGGAAAATCTGTCTAATATTTGAGTTTAAGTCGATAGCACCACATATTATAAACAAGAGAAATTAATACGCAGTAATCATAATAACAAGATCAAAATAGCAAACAAGAATGAGGAATTATTTAGCACGTGATATTCAGTTAAAACAAAGGCAATTGAGGTGTAAAAGTTCCCCTGCAGAATCAATCCGTTGTCAGGTTGAACAGTCCATTTAATTAACACTTTTGACACCAAATGGCATTGGTCAAAAGAATGACACCTTGCCTGATTGGCCAGACCACGAGGCACAAATTGAAATAAAAACCAACCACAAGGCTTTGTGCGTAAAAGAAAATGTAACGAACAAACACATCAAAGACGCTTCAAAAATCCCATGGCAGCCAAACTTACTGTCGCACTTGTACTCTGCACTCAGAGCTAATGACGCTGACTTCTGACTGAAGCTTTTTTGAAGCGTAGTCCACAAACTTTCGTTTGAAAGCTTTCTCTTTAGCACCATTGCTGTCACGTCTCTTAATTTCATGCACTACACCGTATAACCCACCACACAAAGCCATAGGCCACCATCCTACACTCTTCCAAATCTGCAATTGGAGAAACACGAATTGAAATGGACGCTTCGTGTAAGCATACATACATCAGTAATGTTGCGTCGAAACTTAAATCACATTTTTGAGAGATGCAACTATGTCTGTACAGCGGTCAAACGTATACGCAGGCGCGAAAGTTTTCATGACTGATTGGTGCGCTTTGAGGCTGTCACATACTAGTTGTCTAACACAAGTTACCAACAACCACACAAGCCAGTGAGTTATGGTATTTCAAAAGCATTTTCTTTTGATAAAGCTCAAAACTGTTCGGTAAATCCACAGGATACCAGGACTTGAAAAAGCTAAGTGTTAGAAAAGTCTCTCGCTTTCCTTTTCTCTGCTTCTGTTTCCTTTAGAAAATTTTTAAAATCGTTTCGATTCTCTTTCGCCTACTTTGCAGGACAGCGGTTGTTTCTTTTGTTTTCATTTGAAATCTTACGCGAGAAATTGAAGCACGGCCGGTAAGAGTTGATCCCCTCGCGCATGCCCGAAGTTTGACCGCTGTGTTTTATGCCTGAGGTTCTCTAAATCAATACAATATTTTAAACCTTACCAGTACTCCAACTATGACGACCAGTGTAGAAGTGGATGTCGCTATTAAAGCTAGCCATTGCACGACAGCTGGTGCGGTAGATATCCAGCTCTGCACACTTTGCTGAATCTTAAAGAAAATCGAAGTTGCCATGAGCCACTACAATTCGAAAATAAATTATCAAGGGGCGACATATCCATCCAACCTCAGTACAACTGTGGCGCAATGGATTGCACTTCACTTCTCAAGCGAAAAATTTGAGGATCGATTCCAAGTGAAAGCAAGTTTTCCTTATCTTTCTTTTTCTCTTTTTCCCTAACCTTCTTCAGAGGCATGTATTTTCCTACTTTCGTTGACAACGTTATCACTTATTTTAAAGCGATCAGCTACAGAACCACCGCCTTTTTCTTTCCTTTTCCTAACTTGAAATGGAGTAAGTGTTTTAATCATTCCGGAGCTCATCCATATTGTGTTTTTCGGCGGTCGAGCACTCAAACGGCTATCAAATATGGAAGGCCAGAGTCGTGGAGCAGAGGAGTTAATAATGGATCAATACAACAACTCAGAAATGGCTTCAGTTTGAAATAGAATTACATGAAACGGTTTCCTTTCGAAAGTTATTACAAAAATTCTTATGCTCTTCATGTGCTCCTTCGACCTTAACTCTCCCCTGACTGAGCCAATTTTTTTCATCGTTTGTTGTCTCGTTACTAAAGAAGTGTTCTTACTTTCGCTTTCCAAGCGATGACGTGTCCAGCACGTTGAGGCCTCATATCTTCAAGAAAATTATTGCACAGACGGGTCACAATCAGTTCAAACTTTGCTCGGAAATCAAGACTGCAATAAACAAACACAGTAAAGAAATTAGTTACAAGATCAAAGGGCTCTTGTAGCCAGCTCATTCATGTTATGGCTTAAGTTTGTATTGATTTCTTGGGCTTGTTGAATATAGGTACAGTTGAATTCGGTTTATGTGAACTTCCGAGACTAATAGAATAAATTTTCTTCTATTTTTGGGCAGTTGTGTAATAAGAAAACTTGTGCATTCGTCGTGATGGGAATCGGAAAAAAGGTTGTGTGGGCTGGAGGTGGAATGGGTCGGGGTCATTAGACAGACAGTGTCCTTTTTGTTGGTGCGTGTCTGTGTTTGTGAGGCGGAGGGTGGGCTGGATGGGCATAATCAGGCATCGAATGTTTCCCTAAATATTGGTAACCCTCATCTTAACCCTTAACCTGCATCTAATTTCTCCTTACAATATCACCCCAGAATCATTCAGTCACGAGAATTACGGAGATGAACGTCAACTTAAGAATCTCTTGATTGTTTGTTAAATTCTCCTTGTCAGCACTTTAGGAAATGTGTGGAGAACAGCATAGAGAACATGTATACTGATGTTAGGGTTTGATGAGCTAAGGAACACAATACTCACGCTGGAAGGACGAGCTCGAGAGATACCTCTGGTATTCTCAGCGATAGAAGACTATTAAGGCGATCTGGGGAAAAAGAAAAATATATTTATATATACTCAGAAACTACTCATTACTTATCATCTGAGTGGGAGGGGGTGGGGGTGGGGGTCGGAGGATGGCGTTCGTGTTACAATAAAATTTATTAGATCCCCTCATAAGGCCCTGTAATATTCTTATGATTCCCCTCCCCTCCTCCTTGGTAGTAAATTGATGTTGGCAGTCAATTTCCTACAGCCCCACTTTACACTCTGTCGGTGACGACTGACCCCCCCGCGCTCCTTTCCCTCCCTGAAAACAATGTGATCCTACACAACCCCCCCCCCCCCAACCACAGCCAAAATTTATTAACTGGTCCCTAAAGATTTATGCCTCTTTACTGTTGGCTTCTTTCTCCCCCCCCCCCCCTTTTTTTTTTGCTAACATATGAGTGACTTCATGATGTACCATTAGTTATTACTCTTCCTTCGACAAGAGTAAGAGGGCCACAGGAAGGGGGTGGGGTGGGGAGAGGAAGAAAGGCTAGTATGCGAATCCTAGCTCTTGAAAAATCTGTTTGCCCACGAATGGCACTTCTGATTGGTGCGGCGTGATGACATTTATTGACAGGTTTGACAAGTAGCTATCAAAATCCTCGTCCAAAACAATGTAAGCGTGACTTACGATCAGAAAGATCAAAGTGGCGGAAGGTGTGGAAGGTTTTAACCCTTTAACTCCCAGATCAAATTTGTAATTCTCCTTCCTGTCAACCATACAATTCTTATAATGTTAGTTCAGAGAATTTAGCATTGGATCAACTAGTTATCCCCAAATTGATATTTTTCTTTATTCTTATCACTTATCTGGTTGATATTGTGTTGATATTGTAAGGAGAAATTCTGTCTTGGTCACTCATGGGAGTTAAAGGGTTTAGGCTTATGTACTCATGCATATTCACACATCATTCATTTAACATAGAGTAATTCCTGAACACTGACCTGCCATTTCTCTTTGTGCCTTAAAAATCACCACAGTTTGAGAATTTGAACAAGCGGTCATATTCCTTCCCAAGCCACTCTTTATGTGATTGCACAGTACCTATTGACATAATTAGTGATAAAGTGTTCAATTTCAGATTATTCTTCCATTGCAGCTGTTGCTCAACACTTGTAATTTTTACCGTTTTGTATTTTTCAAGGTACTCATGATGAGGATGGAATGGATGACCAAACTCATTCACCAGCAAACCAAGTTGACAAATCTCTTCATTCATAGCCTGGGTCACCTAAAGAAAGGAAAACATTTTGTTGAGTAAGCAACATCAGACTTTCTCACCAGCTGAAGGGAGCAAATCTTCAGACTCACAGCTGAAAAAATTAATCCCACGTAAAAACTGGACGAAATTTTTCAAATAAACAAAACCATTAAAAACTTGTCAATCATTTGTCGTAAAAGCTACAACCAGCCTGTAATTGAATTGAAATCAATTAACTAGAAAGGCAAAAATTGTCTTTTGTTGCAAAACTCAGGGATTGGAAAATTTTAACAACTTAGAATAAATCCTGGAAACTGGAGGTGGAATCCTTTGGAAACTATGCTGGCCAGTCTTATGAACAGATCAGGTGCTGACGGAATTTGATGGCTTTGAAATTTGACAAAATTTGTCCTTTGATTTTGTCAGGACAATTCTAGTTTTTTCCACTCATGTGAAAAAGCCCCAAAGAGTAAAAATGGATACAAACAAGGGATTGGGAAAACATGAAGAAATGCTGTCAGGGTGGGGGGCGGGTAGCATGGAATGGACTGGCTTCCCATTTAAGGGGGAGTAGCAATACTCTGGGTGTGGAAATTGGGAAAAGCTCTGACAGATTAGTTCTGTAAGATCGTGTCCCGATTTGTGTTCATCCTTACTACTATAAGTCATCATACTTATTACAAATTAGGTGCATATCTGTGTTTACTCAGGCACTATAGCAATAAAATGAAGGCAAACTCTTGGTAAGATTTTACCACACACTTCAAAGTAAATTTGATATGCATATCAAAGGCACCTGACAAGCATTTGAGAAGCATGTCAAATAAAGTCATCCATTTGATTGCATACTTTTAATCTGTTCTGGAACCTCACATTGTGAAAAACTTGAAATTACCATGATTGGAGACAAAATAAACTTACACCTCCTAAAGAGCATTTGAGTAGTTTTTATATTACCTGATCCTTAACTTTAGAAGTGATTTCTTCGATGTAGTGTTTGATATCATGTCCATAGATTTCAAGCTGTTCATTCACATGTTTCAGTTCATTCTCTTGCTTCTTCTTGGCTCCTTCCAGTTTCAATCTGAGCAAAATAGACCATATAAACTTAGCAAAACCAACAATAAACTAAAATCACTATCAATAGGCAAAAGGGAAAAAAATTATCTGTCTCTTTCTCACCTTTGCTGAGATGCAGAACCCTCCATTTGTTCCATATGAGCCCCTACTATTTTTGCAATTTTCAATCCATTGACTGCGTAAGATTCAAACTTGGTTTTCATGGCTGACTTAGAAAAACACTCCTATAAAATCAAGCATGTAAAATTTACATTGTGAAGTGAGAATAATTAATTGACACAAACTCTAGACAACTGAATTTGTTAAAAAGGGCTCTTGGAGCCAGCTCACTCATGTTATGGCTTAAGTTTGCTTTGTTTTCTCAGACTTCCTAAATATAGGCACAGTTCAATTTGGTTTATGCAAAATTTCAAGACTTTTGGAATAAATTTTCTTTTATTTTTGGGCAGTTATGTGATAGGAAAACTTGTTTATTCGCATGTTAAATATTCAATAGTGACATCTCATTTAAATCTACTTTTATTAAGTTGGCAAGTTCTGTACAGGCATCACACCAACCAACTCATACCACCTTTTGATTCATAAGGTGATCTGCCAACAGACAAGTGGCTATCTGAAAAATACCTGAAATTTGCCTTCAAAGTTCTCAAACTCCCTCTGTCGAGCAAGAAATCCTGAAAAACGACATGGTAATGTTAGTTACTTGATTTAATATAAAAATCTTACTTGTTAACAATGTGTTGATACTGTTTTAAGAGAATGCAAATTTTGATCAGCCACATACCTTCTTGAGACATTCCATGGTGCTTCTGCATTCTGTTCATTAAGGTCTGAGTAAAAAAAAAATAGAAACAGGAAAAGAAAGTGGGGAAATAAATAACTCAATTAAGAGATGTGTCTGGATCAATATCAGTATCTGGGCAACTGCCCACCTACCCGTCCCCTAACCCAATGTCAGTCAATTGATAACAAGTTAAGTAGGTAATTTGGTGTAAACAACTGAGTTGAAAATGTAAATTGGCCAAGTTAGGGTTAATGTTGGAATATTGACCTGTGTCCTGTATTATATTTCTCTTTACATAACAGTAACAAAAATTTCAAGACTTGCTCAAAGTTATTTCCAATTGGTCCTTGTAAACCCCAATATAAAAATATCCAGCAACTTACCGCTTGAGCTGAGACAAAAAACACTCTATCTTCTGCCTGTCCTTTGTCTAGTACATACTTGAGCTCATCAACAAGGAAGCTGGTGCTTTCTCTGAGACGTTCTTCTTTCACCTTAAGGAAACAGTAAAAAAAATGTGAAAAATCACACCTTATTACCATCAGCTGATAGTGGGTGGGGGGGGGGGGGAGGAGGGTTAAGGGGTTGTTGTCCAGGGGGAGGGGAGGAGGTGGGATTAATAGTTTGTTGTCCCAACCATCGTCATACCTTAATCCTTCTCCTCTATCTAGGCCCCCTTCCCTCCCCTCCCCCACTATGAATCTATCAGTACTTTTTTTTCCAGCAACAATTTCCAAAGAAGAGAGCATCTGAAATGAAAGGCAACTCCAATGTTGTGTTTTGTTTCCATTTTTGACACCTGATTTCAAATTTGAATGGCTATCAAGAACAAATAAGTGCTTACTCACCAGATTCATCTCATCGGGTTCAGATGCAGATGTGTCACATCTGTTATATAGAATGAAGATGTCTGATCCTAAAAGAAGCTTATTCACTTTGCGTAAAAAGTTTTTCACCTGCAAATGACAAGGGTACCAAATGAAAAACTACCCCACAAGCATGGGTTGGTTTTATGTATGAATGCTATCACACTGATTGGATAAATTTCTCCTGTAATAAGTCACATTTTAAAGCAACTGAAATTTTAAAAAAATTCAATCAAATTTAAAGTTTGTATGTGTTGTATCTGAAATTTACACATAGCACATGAATGGTCATGAACATACCGTAAACTGAAGCCCTGACACAGCATCAACAACCAGGACAAACACATCAGCATCCAAACAGTGCTGATCAATCCATAGATCAAGCTCAGGGCTCAAACCTATACCAGGACTAAAATAACAGTTGTCTGTGACTTAATTTTACATAGCATTTTTAGGCTTCTACTTGGTGTAGAAGACACAGGATATGTCACAATAAAGCAATGCATCATTAACCTATTTTTTTCATTGTTTTCTTATTCTTTCATCATTTTGTTTTTCTTAAACCTTCACACTCTAACATTAGTATGCATATTCTCTGTACTGATCCCTATACATTCCCTTAGGTGCAAAAAAAGACAATTTGCCAAACAGTACAGAGCTTCTATAGTTGGTGATCATTTCTTTTATTCTTTTGATCTTAATGTTTAATTCAGGGGTGAAGTTTTAAGGAGAAACTCAATTCTTAGGGTTCAAAAGGTCAATTATACAGTACATTTCATCACTTTTAATTTGCTTACCTATCCACAAAAACAACACCTTCTGACAACATTTTACATCTGAGGTTAAAAAAAAAAATTACATTTTTCACAAAAATGAAACCATCACAAGTGATAACAATGCACAGGCAAGTTTGAGAACACTTCATGGAGTAAGGGCTTGGAAATTAGGCAGACTTTGAACTCCACATGATAAACGCAATGTCTGTTGCAGATATTGGGTTATCATGTCAACTTCCTCTGCTTTAGTATACTGATTGAATACTTTGGACCAATCAGATCTTTCATAATTCTAACGTATAATAACAGAATTAATTTGAAGCCAAAAAGTTTTGACAAACTTAACCTCTTTGGAATAAACCTGGACAAGAACAATTTATGTACAACAAAGGGAACAACATTCTACTGTTACAACCCATGAATAAAGTTTGCAAGGCTGAACTGTATTTTATGCATTTTGATTGACAGGGACAACAGTTACCTGTGAGTACATGTGAATGATATAAAAATTACAAAACAAAATCAAACCTGGACTTTGGCAAGAACACTTGAACAAGACTGCTAGGATCAAGCTCTTCTTTGGACAAGATATGGGTGAGTTGATCTACTGGCTGTCCCTATAACAAAAAGAAAAATAGGTAATTATCATGATTATTAACAATTCAACAACCCTTCGACACCCAAGATCTGATTATTAATTCTCTCCTTTAGTTGCTACAAATTTCATTGTAAATTGATATAAAATTTAGATTGGTTATGAGAATTTGGTGTTCAATCAAGATAATATCTTGTACCTGATAAGTTTGAGTATTCTCATTACCTGTTTGCTGGATAATGTATGGATATTATAGAGAGAAGTTACATGTTAATCCCTTCTAGCAGTTCAAGGGTTAACTTACATGGTGCATACATCAATTGGAGTATTATTTAATTTATTTCATAAGCACTTTTCTGCTTTAAGATAATTAAGGTACCTGTGATATTTTCTAAATTAAATTTCAAATTGAGATTAATTGCTAAAACCATATAAACACCAGAGAAATACTGCTAGTTTAGAATTAAACAGTAGAAGTGATTGATTGAGGTTTAGGTCTTTATCTGCTGTTAGGCTATAAAAATCAAAGACAATTTACTAACCATAAATCATATTTTATACATGAAATGTTTGTACGAAAAATATACATCCTTGTCAAGACTGGGTGACAGTCAACAAAAACAATGGAGGAACTTTGTGTGAGTTGACAATTTTCTTTTGTTTTTGGGTGTGGGTTATCTGCCACTGGGATTAATCAATTTCTTACAAAAATTGACTGATGTGGGTAATCTGCCGCTGGGGTAAATGGATGGAAATTATGGTACATATAATTATACAAAGGAGAAACTTATAATACTTTTTAAGAAGACATACCTCCATATTCTTTTTGTCATCACCCCCAGGAACCAAGATATGTGGATTTGTTGAATCTGAAACATTAACACTGACGAAACAGTTTGTAGTAGGGCCTATTCCCATTGGTAAGATCTCATCTTGTAACATGGCATTTATTGTAGTACTCTTTCCATAGCTGGTTCGTCCAATGAATGCTACCTTCATCTGATCCCTTGACAGTACCTTTAAAATGTTTGAGACCCAAGCCAGATATCCTGACACCTGTTTGAGAGAAATGCAATAATCAGCTCTGACTAAATAAGAATTAATTACATGAAAAAATTGACAGTGATAGTGCAGGTACCTAGAGTGTACATAGAGTGAGATGCACCATAAATAAATGCATGGTTGTACACAGAACTTAAGTCGCAGTGCCCATTGCCGAGATTGTAAAATTGGTGTCTTGACAATATGTCTTGTGTAAACTAGGAGAAATGATCAAGGAACAAAAAAAAGCTGGCATAAATCTACACAACGTACCTCTAACATACTGAATTACTGTATCAATGAATCAATCAAGGTAGCTTTCAAGTAATAGCAAAATAAATAACAAAAACACCTTAAAAAACAACCACAATCAAGGTTGTATAATCTACACCAGTTTAACTTTATTTAATTTACCAATTCTCATCAATATCATGGAGCTTGAACGCGACATCCAATCTTACCTCGCTTGAGAAATTCTTGATGACTTCATTTCCTATCCTTGATGTCGCTACCAAGTTGTTACAGGCTATAAGAAACTCTTCGAAGGCCACAGATGTCGGGCGTATCTCATTCTTCTTCGCTTTTACGAAATTGTACACAGAGTAATTCATATTCACCAGTATTAGATTTCAGACTGCCTTGAGAGTTTGACCAGGACAGACAAGTTTCAGAAGTTGTTTACAATTTACAAAAAAATTCCGAAGACTCCGTTTCGTTTGTAAACGGAACATGACTTTTTAGTTCGTTCCAGTGAAAAAAGATATACATGACAAGGTAGTCCCATCTTTGAGGTTTAATTTACGCCCTTTCAGCAGAGGGGTATTTTGTTGCGCATGTCCGGTAAATTTTACTTTGATACGAGAAACCGCTGGTATGCACCTGCACCGGTTTCCCTCTCGAGAATCACGAAAGAAAAGAAGTAGTAAAATACGTCGGAAAAAACAATGGTTCGAGTACTTGAGACAACCTTTCTTCTCATTTTTTCTTCTGTAACGTAGATGGAAGGGGCAAATCCTTGAAATTATTGTGTGATGTGTGGAAGGAAGTTATTTTCAGAATGCAAAAGATTGTTCGAGTCTTGTCTCGTGATTGTCTGGGCGATCGATGAAGATGATGTTATTTTTGAAGGATGCAAGTGGCCTGTCGAAGAGTACAAAAGAATTGGATAGTATACTTTTATCGTGTCATTGCTATCTCAAGTTATCAGTGATCATTTGAAGTACTCGCCTTTCTGTAAGCGTTTTTTAGAGCTTCAACTGTACTGCTAGTGCAGTGTACCTCCAATTTTGGCAAAAATGTAAAGTTAACAGAGGTTTATGTTTTGTTTCAAAAGTTTTTTTTTGACATGAATCACAACCGGCAGGGCCGATTACCAAAATAAAAAAGATCAATGTCAAGTAAAGAAAAGTAAGACAATGCTAATGCTAGAGATATGGTAGCTCCATCTGGTTAGAGATGGAGGAATAATTATGGATTTTATCAGAGTAAGATAAAGTCTGTTCAATCATTAGTCTTGGAAATATCATCAGATATGATCGATGATGTGGGGAAATTGTGAAAGAAAACAAGTACTACTTTGGGCTTCCAGTTGTAAGATGAATAGTTAAATAAATAGTTAAATAAATAGTTAAATAAATCAATTATTACCCAAAATCATAAATCAGTCGCTTAAGAAATTTTATAGCTCTGACTGGAAGCTCAAACACTCTTAAGGAACAGGACAATATTTCACCTGATCACTCCTCATATTCTTTTCCCATGAAATTTGGACAAAACTTTCAAAAAACTTTATTGGTAATTTTATAGTTGCAAAAAAGGTATAGACACAAGTTGCATATAGCATAAGCTAGTTGAGGCAAGTTGTGTGGAGAGAACAAAAGATTGATAATTTATAGCAGTAGTAAGCTTCTGGTACTAATGACATTCTCTTGAATGCCAGCTTGCCACAGCAAATGTCACACCTATCCTTTCTGTCAATAGTACCGACCATATGTAGTGGGGTCACTTCACATCTCCCTAAACAGCAGAGAACACAATAGTTAATTCCAATCATCAGTCTCAATTAAGAAATAAAAATTAAAGGATCAAGACTTATCTGGCAAAGAGAAATACAAGTTAAACTGGTTTGAAGACATTTTGACCCGAAATTCGTTTTCAAATATGACAGAAATACTGTAGTTCACATTCTATGGAAACAAGGAGTTCCAGTCCCTTGAGTAATTATTCATTTGTTGTATCGCTCACCTCATATTTTAAGAAGCAGAGAAAGTTAGATAATTTTAATCTGCGAGTTTTATAGTACACTTCGACTCAAAATTCATTTCGTATGGCAGAAGTATTCTACTGAAATAAACAGGTTAGAATGAAGCTGACGCCATCCGTTTCGAATAACACATGAACATGAAGAAAATGGCACCAGTTTAAACTCATGAGACAAAGCCCACGCATTTTTTTGAGGTAAATGAACTGGTTAGACCGAAAGCTAAATAAATAAACAATGAACTGACAGTGGTGAGGGATTTGGGGGCCATGTGATGAAACAAGTTCTACCGAAGTTTATCCTCTAGTTAGCCCTTCAAGCCCAAAAAGGCAATCAGAAAAATTCTCACCAAAACACAGCAACAAAATTAGATAAAACCGCAGATGATCGAGGCAAGACTATAAACGTTGTTAAGACACATGCCTACGTACCAAGTACAACAGACTTGGAGAGCAAAATAGCCAAAGACAGTTGTGAGCCATGACTTGGAAAATCCACCTCAACCTCCCAAAAACGAATTCGCTGAAGGTTGTAGAAAGAGCAACTCAATCCTGAAGCTGGAACATTTTTTTAAGCCTTGTGTCCAATGGGACAACAAAGAGAAAGAAGAGAAGATGTTATTTGAAGTGATTTGAAGCTTGGGGGCCACCTCCAAGTTAACGTAATTTTATTTCAAAGTTGAAGTAAAATAAGATCAAATTGTAAACTACCTTCTATTATCGTAACGAATATCTCACGATCGCCTCCACACATCACTTCGTGATTCATAGAAGTAAGACATCAACATCTTAAGACTAACCTTCAAGGTTTGTAGTCTCATGTACACATCTTGATCGTCAGCAAATCAAATCTCAAACTTCAAGTTTTCGACCTTTTTTCGCGATTTGTTCGCACTTTGATCATTAAAATATCCTCATCCGAAGAGCCAGCAAACTCCACAAGTATCCAAAGAGTTAGAAATGGTGGTAAACTTATCATACTCTTCCATCCCTCTCCAAAAAATATCACAGAAAGGTGTCGATCGCTCAGTTGAAAACCCGCAAAAGCGCGCTGAAAGTATCAAAATGGCGCCGAACGTTCCTAACAAATTTTCTATCACCAGTTCCAAGCCTTTCACGGTCGTTTTCGCAGCCAGACCCCTCTCGTTTTTTTTGCGTACGCTTGTAGCGTTGCAGTTTCAACATGATCTCTTATCGTTATTTCTTAATTGGCCCTGAAATAACGAATAGTATAATTTCAGTGCATGTGTGAATGTTCACTACTACTAAATGTTCTTTAGTAGTAGACAAGCTGGCTGTTGTAATTATAGGCAGCAGAGGCCAAACCTCATCCTGAAAAGCAGTCTGAAAGGTGTGAAGTCAGTGGAAGACAGTGGTAGGTGGCCAAATTGCAGGCTGTCAGCCCATTTTGAGTGAGTAGTTAAACTCAAGATTGGCTATTTTAATTAATTTTATTGAGAGCCAAATCCTGCAAGGCTTATATTCTGTATTAATTTGAAGTGTTACTTTTATGTTTCTTATTTTGCAGTAAGTGGGCTTGTTGTGGCCACTTTTCTCTCAAACATTTTTTTTCAGCGTAGTCAAAATGTTTTTTAGAATTAGGCAAGCTGGCTATAGTAATAGAAGGTAGAGGCCAAACCTTATCCAGACTAGACGCCTAACAAATGTTCTGTGTGGACAGCCAAATCCCTGGTTACTGGCACATTTTGGCTAGGCTATTTGTTATTTAGCTACTAAGTAATCTTATTATTAAAGATAACTGCATTCCTTTTTAATAATTTGCTGCCAATTGTATGCTGTATATAGCTTATGATTTGTGTGATTTTCAAGAGTACTAGATAACGTACTTGATGCAAAGCAATTTTGGCACAAAGTGTATGCCTTGTCCTCAGGTGATTTTAACATGCTAATAAGATTTGTTATTCAAATAATATACATCAACTGGAATGGGAATATTGAAAGAAAAATAATAATATTAACCATAACAAGTTTTGGTTTTATGTCCAAATTAAGCACTTAGTTGAAGATCACTGCACTGAACAGGCCCCGAAAGCCAAAAAAGTGCTGTCTGCTGTTAGTTTAATTTTTGTCATTTCTATTGATTTATTTCATTTATCAATGTTTCTTTGAGTTATAATTCATTGACCTCTTTCAATAGTGCAGGTTCGCTCATGTAACCTAATCCCACATGTATGTATGTACAATCTCATTTGAAATTTTGAGTGGCAGGCAAGCTGGCAAAAGTAATAGGCAGCAGAGGCCAAATCTTGTCCTGAATAGAAGTCTGACATGTGTGAAATTGGCAGCTATTTCATTGTAGGTGGCCAAATTGTTGGCTGCAGCTCATTTTGACCTGGCTGATTGTGTGTGTTATGTATGTGTTCTTCTTTTTAGGTGTTAAACAGGTCAAAGTACCAAAAAAAACCTCTGTGATAACTTGGTAGTCTAAGATGTAAAAATTTTTAATAATAAGGTAAAGCTTGATCATTCTTAAGAGTTTGCATCTGTTCTAAAAGTTTTGGGGAGAGTTAGGGGAGCATTATTTATACAAATGTATTTATAAAGTAACAAAAAAATAAAAAGAACTAGGGAAAAATCCCAATTTGCTTTAAAAGTTTATTTTATTAAGAGCATAATTCTGGATATAGCTTGGGATTTGTGTGATTTTCACAAATTGTTAGGTTGTTATGTAAACTTAATTTACAGGAACCTTGTTAATTTTCAGCTTCAAGAACAAGTACATAATTGCAGGAAAAGCTTGAAGCTTGAAAAATTGACTGATGAAACTGGAACAAATGTCATGAGATTTGTACAATAGGTTGGCCTGGGAGGGACCAAGAATTAAAGAATTCATTGATTCTCTTACACCTTTTGTCTGCATAGTGTGCTTCTGTAGAGCTTAGTTATTGCTGTAGAAAACTTTTTTGGAGGGCCCCTGAGATCACTCACTTTTGAGCTAGTTGCCCCTAGGGAAGAGGATATCTGTACTTATTATCTCCCTTGTGGGGGGGGGGGGTGAAGGGTTGAAGACTGATTCTTCTCCAGTAGCCACAAGTACCCCTCCATATGGAAATTTTGAACACTATTAAAGGGCTAGTACCCTCATTTCATACTTGAATTTCTAATTTAGTGTAAGTTATGACAAATGATGAATGTAAATTCATCTTGGTTGTACAAGTTATATCCAGCAGTCCTTAAAAAAAATAAAAAACACGTTTTTGTTCCTTTTGCAAAAATTAGCTTATTTCACGACCAAAAACGATGCAAACAAGCTTTAACGTTATGTTTTCAGCAAAACAGCGATAGAATCTGCGAAAAAACAATGGAGACAAGCTAACACACAGTGTTCTCAGTAAAATTTGGGCAAAAAAACCTTAAAAACCCAAAAAAAAAAAATTGCACTGACTTACCCATTTTTTGCCAAGATAACTGCCAAAACACTGAAAACTAGCTTGAAACTACATGTTTTTCACAAGATCGCGACGAAATCTGTCTAAAAACTCCAAAATACGGCAGAAGTGTACGATTTTTGCAAAATTTTTCGCTAAAGTTGACAAAAACACTCAATTCGACTGAAAAACACGTTTGTTTTTTTTTTGCAAAAATAAGCTTATTTCAGTTTTAAAAACGCTGCAAAAAAGCTAAAACACAATGTTCTCAGCAAAATAGTGCAAGAGTCTGTGGGAAAACACAAAAACTAAGCTTAAACCCAGTGTAAATTGATAAAAAGGCCGGAATTGCGCATTTTGGCAGTTATTTTGGCAAAAAATGGTATATTTTGATTTCAAGCAAACTTTCAAGTAGTTGTTAAAGTTTAGAGCCAAACACAATACCAAAAAAAAAATTGGATGTTTTCAGAAAAAATTGTAACCCTCAGCCTAATCATAATCCCACCCTACCCAAGCCCTAACTCTAACTCTAGCTGCGAGCTATCCTAATCCGAACCCTAGCCCCGGGTTAGGGTTTGGGTTAGGGTTTGGGTTAGGGTTAGGGTTAGGGCTAGGGTTAAGAACGGAACTTTTCACTCCAGTCAAAATGATGCAACTGGTTAACACGGTCCAACCAGCCAAAACAAGATAAAATGGTTTAAACGGTGAAAAGATTTTAATCACGTGACATGATCCAATTGGAAGAAACGATCTCACTTAGTAAAATGGTGCAACTGGTTAACATGATCCAACTTGTTAAAATGATGCCAATATTTAAAATGGACAAACTGGTTTAAATGTTCCAACCAGTTGAAATGGTCTAACTGGATAATGCATGTGTAACCAGTAAAATTGGTTCAAATAATTCAAGTAATCAACCTGGTAAGGATGGTAACATTAGTTAAAAAGATCCACCATATTACAGTGGTTCAACTGGTAAAAATAATCATCCAACTACTAAAAGTTATTAAACCCCAATCAAAATTAATCCAAACGCTTCAAATAATCAAACTGGTCAAAACTCTTCAAGTGGTTATTTAAGTGAAAAAGGTGACAAAATCTTTTTCAAAATATTTTTTAAGAGGCTTACACCCTTACCCTAAACACTAACCCTACCCCCAAACCCTAACCCCAAACCTTTACCCTAGCCCTAACCTCAACCGCAGACCCTCTAACCCTAACACTAAGCCCAAACCCTAACCCTAACCCTAATCCCAAACCCTAGCCCCACACCATAACCCTGAAAACTAACCCTAAACCCTAAACCCTAAACCCTAACCTATAGCCCTTAACCTATACCTAACCCTAACCCTAACCCTAACCCCAACCTTCTCTATCTATCCTGTAAGTGTACCAGTCGGCCTATCGTTTGTTTTTCAGTAAACTTTCAAGTAGTTACTGAAATTTACAAACACAATACCAAAAACCCTGCAATTGAGTGCTTGTAGAAAAATATTAACGCCAACCCGTACCCTCAGCATAGCCTCACCCTAGCCTTTACCCTAATTCTAACACTAAACCCCGCTATAACTAAACATAATTTTACCCTAGCCCTAACCCTGATTGTAACACTAAACCCCTCTGACCCGAAGCAACCCAAACTCTAACCCTAACCAGGTAATGGGCTCCTGCCTTAACCCTATCCTCAACCCTGACTTAAACCCTTTACCATAGCTTAGGATTGGTTTGGGGTTTGGGTTAGGTTTAGGATAGCACAGAGTTAGAGTGAGCACAGGACGAAATAGCATGATTCCGTAATTCGGAAAAATGAAACTCTATGTTTCCACGTCATTCACTTCTTCCTTGGACCTGTTATGTTTCCGTTATGATTCCTGAACAGAAATATGACGACACGTTTCCGTTGCATTTCTGTCAACGGAATATTATCGTAGCCTGTTTCCGTTACGTTTCCTTGTACGGATTCAAACTTTTACCGTCAAGTAAAACATATATATATATATATATATATATATATATATATATATATATATAAAGTGCCGTACAGTTCTTACACCACGTTACCATGAAGACGTGATCGTTCGAGGACAACAAAGGCAAATTGACGTGCATTAGGTGTGTACGTTCGTAGGAATCATAAGAAGTCCTAGAAGCTTCGATGTTTTACACTGAGCTATGTGCATGTTAATTTTGGAACTATTTCGAAACCTTACAAAATTGAATCTTTTAAACTTACTCTGTGCTTAGATTTTTAAGCAGCTGGATCATTTGAGCCAGTTTAGTCTCTCAAACCAGCAATACAATACTTGGCTAACTGGATAGTTTTAGGGTTAGGGTTAGGATTTCCAAGTAGGCACACGCAGTTGTGTGGATGTTGTGGTACATGGAGTTTAGTAGAGTGTAGATTTTAGCAGTATTTGCCAGTGTTGACATATTTATAAAATTATGGTTCCAAAGTGCGTGTCACTGTTGAGAACCCAAGAAAATCATGAGAAAGTCGCCGATGGATTAGCCATAAAAATAAGCCCAACTCTGAGTCAATGCCAAACCACAAGAAAGTTGTGAAACTCGTGCCAATGTCAAAAAAAAAAAAAAAACTGAGGTTCGAAGTATGGGTCGATGCTGACATCCTATGGAAATCATGCGAAAGTCGAGGAGATTGGTCATGGTACCAACCAATGCCACTTTCCCATGAAAATCAAGAAAGCTGTGGAAACTAGCCAACATATGCTAGAATGACAATCTTCAATAAAATTCATATCTAATAAGGATGTGTGAAATGGCCAATATCGCTCTTGGCTGAGATACTGGTTTGCCGTGTTTTGGCAGTTATTTTGGCGAATACGGTTAAAATCAAATCTGTGTAAAAACAATAAAATCAACGAGTTATTGAGGTTCGTCAACATAGGGAGGATCCTCTTAGTCTAGAGAAAAACTTCTGCCCACGGCTAAAGGCGTTAAATTAATAAATTGATATATCTGGGCGGCATATCAAACAGCAACACTAAACTTCTCCTTTCTCACAGCTTTTTCCCCTTTAACATCTTTGTTCATTTCATTTTTTTTAAAGTGAAAACTCGTTTTGGAGGCATAAAGGTCTCTAAAGCAACGTTTCTAGATTTTATGGCGATCTTGTGAAAATCATGTAGTTCGAGCTAGTTTTGAGGGTTTTGGCAGCTATTTACCCAAAAAGTGGGTAAAATCAGCCCAATTTGTTGTTTTTTCCCCAAATTTTACTGAGAACACTGCGTTTTAGCTGGAATAAGTGTTTTCACATGGATTGTATCCCTATTTTGTTAAAGACATCGTGTTTTTGAATGTAAAATAGCCTGATTTTTGCAAAAAAGAAAAACGTGTTTTTCAGTTCGAATTGAGCGCTTTTGTCAACTTTTGCGTAAAATTTGGCAAAAACTCGTACGTTCTGCCGGATTTTGGAGTTTTTAGATAGATTTCATTGCAATTTTACGAAATACATGTAGTTTCAGCTAGTTTGCAGCGTTTTGGGCTTGAGACCGGCAATAGTGATGGTAGACACTCTTAGCAGAGATAATTGTGCTAGCAGATATTAAGATTTCACCTGTAAAGACAATAAATTAATTGAACACAAGAAAAAGGAAACTTGATAAAAAAAAATTAGAATAATGGCGGGGAGAAAAGAGGGCTGCACTAAAGATTATGTACTTGTGTTCTTGAAGCTGAAAATTAACAAGGTTCCTGTAAATTAAGTTTACATGATAACCTAACAATTTGTGAAAATCACACAAATCCCAAGCTATATCCAGGGTTTTCTCTTAATAAAATCAACTCTTAAAACAAATTGAGATTTTACCTTGGTCCTTTTTTTTTACTTTTTATGTACATTATTAATGTATAAATAATACTCCCCTGACTCTCCCCCAAATTTCCAGAACAAATGGAAACTCTTAAAAAAGATCAAGCTTTACCTTATTATTAAAAATTTTTACATCTTGAATTATCAAGTTATCACAGAGGATTTCTTGGTACTTTAACCTGTTTAACACCCTAAAAGAAGTGCACATATATACTACACACAATCAGCCCAGTCAAAATGTGCCACAGCTGACAATTTGGCTGCCTGCCACAATATAGCTGCCGCTAACTTCACACTTTTCACACTTTCATTCAAGACAAGGTTCAGCCTCTGCTGCCCATTACTATCACCAGCTTGCCTTCCACTCAAAAACATTTCGACTGAGCTCATACATACATACATACGTACATATGTGGGAGATTAGGTTACATGAGCGAACCTGAACTATTGAAAGAGATCAATGAATAATAATTCAAAGAAACATTGATAAATAAAATAAATCAATAGAAATGACAAAAATCAAACTAACAACAGACAGTACTCTTTCCAAGTTTCCTTTTTCTTGTGTTCAATTAATTTATTGTCTTTACACGTGAAGGCCATTTCAGCTATTCCTGCCACCTGTAAGTGGTAGGAAATAAAAATATGTATACTTGTTTCGTATTGAAGCCCTGTGAAATCACAAATTTGATTTATTTCTTCTTTGTTTTAGGTAGTCATTATCCATTGTTTTTGGAAGTCGATGCTGATGAGAAAGAAAAAATGTTTACGATTATTTCTTCTCTCGAAAATTTTATTATTTAGATACCAAATAATCTTGATACTGAAGATCACTGCATCCTATTATGAAAAAATTACCCTTGATTGCTTTTTCAACTGGAATGTATAGTGTAATATACCTTGTGATTTGTGGCATTTGGTACAAAGGCTGCTTTGCTGTAATCTACCTGAAGGTGCTTTTTATATGCTAGTAAGACTTGCACAGCCCAGTCAAAATGTTTTTGAGTAGTAAACAAGCTGGCTGTAGTAATTATAGGCATATTATAGTAATTATAGGTTCTAAGAACCACCATCATGACCAGCTCCCAGTTGGCTTGTTAGCTCAGTTGGTAGAGCGCTGCACCGGTATCGCAAAGGTCATGGGTTCAAATCCCGTACAGGCCTGAAATTTTTTTCAGGCCTTATTTTCACTACTGCCTAAGTAGTGCACATCACTGCGAAGATCACTTTCATTCATATATGATTATATTATATATGATTAAACACAACACTTCATCTACACATCACTACAATCGTGTACTGTGCGTAATCTTATTATTCAAGGGTCACTTGGAAAGAAGCCCAAAGCGACTTGTTAGACATGCCACTGAAGTGGGACCTTTTACAGTCAGTCAACAGTCAAATGCTTGGTTTTATACTTACCTCTTCTCTTATTTCTTCCTCCGTTAATATCATCCCGGGTCCTTTCTTTTGCAGCTACGCCCACTCTTCTTTTCTCCCACTCCACGCCTCTCATCTCTTGAAGTCTCTCTCTTTTTCTTCCTAACCTTTTTTCTCTCTCCTGTTGCGCTTTCCATTCCCTTTCTCTTTGTATTCGTTCTTGTCTCTTTCTTTGTTCTTCTCCCCTTCTTTGTTCCTCTCTTTTCGTTTGCTCCTCCCTTTTTCTTTGTTCTTCTCTTCCTCTTTCCAGCTGCCAGGGTGGCTGCTCTTCCATAACTATTTCTCGTTCCAGCCAGTCCATGTTAATGACATGCTCTTCAAAAAGTTTTGAAAAATATTGAATATTGAAAAATTATTGAAAAATGAAAATAAAAATATCGAAAAATTTTTGGTTGTCATCTTTGAAAAAAATTGATCAACCTTCATAGAGGACAACTCGACGTAACTACAAACATATACCTCAAAACGTGTGTATATCATCCAGATTCCGAGTGCTGCACCCTCTTTCATGGGAATCCGAAATCCTCTGAAGATACACTGTTACACTTGTATGTCATTTGAAACATGTTGAAGTCGGCTGATCCACACGAAACTATCCTCACACCGGTCATTTGTCATAAACATGTACGTTATCACGATGGTGTGACGCTGTATTTCTCCGTGAAGTTTCCATCGGTCGCTCCAAAGGAGACAAGAAATGGATATTTTTTATTTATGTCAGCAGATTTCGGCTTTCTGAAGTAAAAACAACCAAAAAAAAAAAAAGAGGAAAACCTCAATTGAACGCTAGTAAACACTGAAGAGAATTTGAGGGTATATATTGTAACTTGTCAGCGGCAGTACTACGTGTAAAACCCAGTTGCAACGAGCAACATGAACTACATAGGTATCTCCTTACAAAGAGCAGATTCGGGCAGTTATCATTTCCTTGTGACGGGAACCAAGATATTTCGAATCATCTGAAAACTGTCAGAAAACTGTTAGAAAATTTGCATAAGATATGATGAGAAGAGACTTATCACCGCCGCAGTGCAATCGAGTCAATCAATGTTTCCTTCCATGTCTTGATAAAGAAAAAATCATAACAAAGTTCGAACTAAAAGATTTAATGAGATCATAATGTCATAATTCCACCTTTCAAACAACTTATTTTCCGCACGCAAATTGGAACTTGTCACTTGAACGAAACTCCCTTGGTTAATATGTAATCTGGATAGCTTCGTGTCCTTCAGGATAAAGAACAGCGATTTCATCACCATTATTTTCCATACTTTTCTCCCGGATATCTTTTACAAGCGTAAAGAAAGATGAATATAACGCAATCTCCCAGTGATTTACTCGAGAGGAAGTCAAAGGTCTCTTTACTTTTCCTGAGGTGGCCGGCTCACCAGAAAGAATCAAAGTGCTCTGTGAGCAAACTCGTGAATTGACACATGATTTTTTGGATTATGTTTAATGTTATCTGGTTTGGGGAATTTTGTGGTTGATTGTCATACCTAGAGTACGAGCAGTAGTTCAGTGTTCGCTAATGTAGCAAAGAAACAAAGTAACGTTGGGATAAGAAGGCATTACAATGGAAATGATCATGCTTTTACATTTGACAAGGGTGGATGATGTCATGTGTTTTAAACGTATATCATTTTTACTGGGATACCTGTGGTAGCCCAGTCATAAAATGCCTTTGTTTTTTTGTCGTCTTTTTTTTTTTTTTTTTTTTTTTCCTCCGCCACAAAATGGAAAAATTGCACAATAGTACCCAGAGGTCATTGGGCCCTCAACACCATGACAACTAACTGTGATCCAATGAGGTGTTCACATGCTGATCACGCGTGTCATCCCTCAACACCATGACAACTAACTGTGATCCAATGAAGGTGTTCACATGCTGATCACGCGTGTTATCTTGATGATGATTGACGTTGTCATGCAAGGACAGGGCCGGGTCACATGACGAATCACGAGATTTTGCTTATGAAACTCTTTGGTCGGTTATTTTGTATTTTAATGTATTTGGATTGCGGTCTCCTGGAGCATTATGGCGCAAACGCGCAAAATACTTACAGACGCATATACAAGTCGTATTAATCGCGGCTAATCCACACTGAAAGATGTTATTGAGCGGTAATTTTGGAACGGATTGAGTCGCGAACGCTTGAAAGCCATAAAAGCCTTGAATGCCTTGCATGCTAAGTATGCCTTAGTTGAAAAACGTTCACTTGTTGTAAAAAGCAAAATCTGAAATCTGAAACCAAACTGCATATACTCTATGCAATCTATTGAACAACACTACTACCGTGAGACTGAAGAACATAACTATAATGGTGCAAACTGCTTGTGAAGAAAGACGACATGTTGGATTCACTTGATGGCAAGGAACGTAGCTACGATAACAGTACGAATGGTATTAATTTCACGTTCAGAAAGGTGAATCTTATGTTTGTTTTCATTGTAGTTGTATGAATATTCTTTTTTAATAAATATGTGATCCAAAACCCTGTGTTTTTTTGAGTATAATGTTATTATGTTAAATATTGTTTACGCAATTGTCTTGTCACAGGCGGCCCAAGCTCACGTCTCGTGAAAAAGCCAACGATTAATTCATGAACGCGTCACGCGTTGTGTGACTCGGTGTTAAGTTACGAGAGGAACTGCACGTTATAAGGAATAGTGTAGGGAACGAAGTATGGTCGATTTACAACGATACATATTTCGAAATATGAACATTTTTCTCGTAATATCAATAAAACTCACTCATACCCTGTGTATCCGTTGCATTTTCTGGCGATTTCTGCCGTTTTAAGCTTGCTTTACCATCACTGTTATTCACGTCATCTACTTTTATTACGTTGGTAAAGTCTGTACAGACATCACACCAACCAACTCGCGCGCAAAGAAGACTATATTGAAGGCTTGAAATAATATTGCGATCGATTTTCATCAAGAAATGGGCCAGGAATATTCCGCAATAGTGCAAATAATCGTGAAGGCGGATCGCAGAAAAGCAATTGCGTGACGCTCGGTAAGCTGTAAGATGACATGTTATTATATACCAGACGTAAAAACTCTTCAGATTCTTAGTCTGCATTTTGTACCCGCAGCAGTCTGCAGTCTATATTTTGTATCCGGTCTGCAGTCTGCTGTCTGCATTTTGTACTAACAGGTATCCGTGGCACCAATACAGTTTATTTTTGGTTACATTTATTTGCAAAACACACATAATCTACCACAAAATACCTGTGAGTGAGGTAATTCGACATTTTCGTTCTTTCCCACATTAATATTCTTCTCTCCTTTTGTAAGAATGTAGACATCACTCACAATGTTTCAAGTAATCCACCCACCCTATAAAAAAGTAACTCTTGTATGCATAGCATGCCTATGTTTTAAAATAGGTATATGCCCTTGGCCAGACTTGAGCGCACTATTTCAGTATACTAGTCCGACACCCGTAGTATCACTACACTTGATTCCAAGGATCCAGTACCATCCTAGTATCCCAGTTACCCGGCTCACAGGGTCTAGTTGTTTCTGGTTCAAAAGAAAAGGTTGGAAGTTAATGTGGGTGAAAAGTGAAATTTACTGTCTATCATTGTGAATATTAGAAAATCAAGGCAATACTGTCTTAATGAAAACATTAACGATTCCCTCTTTATCAAATGAGACAAACGGGAACGAGTTTTGAGTGGTATAACTAAGCCAAGAGTGCCACCGTCATTTTGGATCTCCGCCTGGGTAGATTTTAGTCCTGTGCTAGGCAACGTATAATCAAGAACAAGATAGAATTTCATTTCAGACCTATTTATCAATTTTGTGGTGTATAGCTTTCGCAATTTAGTACGTAATATTTATTTTGAATCTTCAAATTGTCTTGAAACTTAAAAGAAAATTGTTCTTTAAAAATCCACTGAAAATCGGTAGCTAAAGTTTGTTTAGGTGTTATTTGATTTTCGTGTTAACTTGTAATTTCGTCAGTTGCCGTCATCTTCTGTTGCTTCACACAGGAAAAACACACGATACGAAACGTAATGATCTATTTTGTCCTCAATCTCACGCCATAACAGAAAAAGCTTTTGAACATCTGTAAACTCCGAGCGCTTCGCAGTAAGTGATATTTTCAATGAATCTTCGGATTGTTTTCAAGTTCAAGGATTGTAAATTACAATTTTATGAAAAACGAAGATTGTTCTGTTATTTCAGTGTGAATCCTTGGATGCCTGCCAGTCGCTGGCGCCGCTTGTTGAAACTAAAACGAAAAAAAAACCTCTTTCAAGATTGTCATTGGCTTCTTTTTCACCCCACCACTATTCTTAGCAACAAAGGCCGCCAGTTCGTTTGTTTATTGCTCGCCAAAAACTATCAAATGCACTCAAAAGCCTAAAATCGAAAAAAAGTTTACAGGAATCGACCAATCGAGCGAGTGAGCGAGTGCCATTCTCTACATCATATCTACAACTCGCTCTTGCGCATGCGCGCAATTCACGCGTTTGAAAAGGAGATCGTTCCGTCCAATAACTTTATTCTGTGGAGATTATCAAGCTAATAACTGAGAAGATAGTGCCTTTTGGTACATCAGTGACAGCATTAATTATTTCAAATCTGTATTTCTCGGTCCAAGCGACACCGAAAATATTTCCTTTGTAATATTGTAAGCACTTTCTACAGCATTTTATTGTTAAGGGAAATAAATCTCAAGGCTCAAAGCCAACATTACGTTCGAGCACGTGAAAGACTCCCTGAAAAAAGCTAAATTTTTGGAAATTGATTGTGATGAAATCCTTGTTCCGTTTGCTGTACTGCAGGGATACTGAGTAGTTCAAAATCTCCATTTTTTTTTGTTGTTTTAAATCTGCTGATATATCGAAAAATGTCCATTTCTTGTCTTCTTTTGGGGCGACCGATGGAAACTTCATGGAGAAATACAACGTCACGCCATCGTGACAACGTACATGTTTATGACAAATGAGCGGTGTGAGGATAGTTTCGTGTAGATCAGCCAACTTCAATATATTTTAAATGACATACAAAAATAACAGTGTATCTTCAGAGGACTTCGGATCGCTCAAATTCCCATGAAAGAAGGTGTAGCACTCGGAATCTAGATGAAATGCACACGATTTGAGGTATATGTTTGTAGTTACGTCGAGTAGTTCTCCATAAAGGTTGATCATTTTTTTTTTAAAAGATGACAACCCGAGGCGAGATTTTTCTTCGGGATATTTCTCATAAGAAAACATTCTTCAAAGCCTTGCATGTTTCATTTGTCTCAAACATTTGTTGTTGAGAACAATAGATGTAAACATCGCCAAATTATGCAATATCTTATTTTTGAGCTTCGTTCGCGAATTGCCCCTATAAAAAGTAGAGGCAGGCCCGCAGAGATTTTTACATATTTAAAAACTAGAATATTATAACCAGCTAGGTGGGTAGTTTCAGTTCCAGAATCGGTGCGCTTTTGGAGAAATTCAGATAAACGTTTTCCCTGTTTTACCCGACAACAAAAATGACCGAAATTGTAGCGAGATGAATAATCTATTGGTGTGTTCACACTCACTCCCAGGGAAAATTGAATGAATCAATGTGAAGACGAATGATGTTAATATGTATGGTAAAAGTGCCAATTTGTAATGTTGTATTTAGCTTGAGATAGAGAAATAAACATTTCACTCTTTTCTTGCAACGTTTTTGTATGAAAATGAGGCCCCAGACCTCGAACAAGCAGCCGTTGTTACCATGGCAACAAGAGTACTGCAACCTTTGAAAAGGGCATTTTTGTGCATCCCCCCTGAGCGCCTAACTGCATGCAAAATTTGAAGGGGGTTGAAAATTTTCATTTCCCAAGATGTTTGATTCTTACAGACTTGTTCTTAACATCATGGCTTGTAATATTCAATCTTTACCCTGATTTTCCATTTGTTCAATGAATTCTAGAAAAACGGGATAAGTTCTGACAATTCATCACGCAATTGGAATATGACCTTAGTTGTCATGTCCAATCTTTACCCCAATTTTTCTTTGTTTAAATGAATTAGTTCTAGAAAAACAGGGTAAACTCTGAGAATTCATAATACCCTTAGCTCCCATCTGCCATCTTTACTCCGAGTTTCCATTTTTGCCATATCAAATCTTTACCCTAATTTTCCATTTTTTTCGTTTATTAGAGACAAATAAGGTAAAATCTGACAATTCAACTTACAAGTGAAACATATCCTATCTTGTTATATGTAATCTTTACCCGATTTCCATTATTTTTTAAAAATTCATTTCATAAAAAGAATATATCCCAACGTGCCGAATGAATTTCTCAGTGAATTCTGAAAACTGGCTAAATTGTGTCCATTCATCTTAAAACTGAAATAAATTATAACTCGGGACATCCTTGATTTTCCATTTTTTCTAATTAATTCCAGAAAAACGGGGTTTATTCTGAGAATTCATCCCGTAAGTGGAATACTTTCTAAGTTTCCATATCCAATCTTCAACCCGATCTTCTATTTTTATTTCAATGAATTCCAGAAAAACGGGGTAAGTTACAAGAATTTATACCGTAAGTGGAGTATATCCTAAGTTGTCATATCCAATCTTTACCCCGATTTTCCTTTTTTTAATGAATTAATTCAGGAAAAACATGGTAAACTCTGAGAATTCATGTTACAAGTGGTAATACCCGAAGTTCCCAAATACCATCTTTGCTTCGATTTTCCAATTTTTTTAGTGAATTCTAGAGAGCAGGGGTAAACTCTTAGAATTCATTTCGCAAGTGGAACATAACTTACGTTGTCATGTCAAATCTTTCCTGATTTTCCTTTTTTAATGATTTAATTATAAAAAAACGAGGTAAACTCTGAATTCATGCTACTAGCGGATAATACCCGTAGTTCCCTTATGCCATCTCTACTCTGATTTTGCAAATTTTTTCCAATCTACTTTACCCCGATTTTCCATTTTTTCCATGAATTATAGAAAAACGGGGTACATTCTGAAAATTGATCCTCCACTTGGAATTTATCATGTTTATCCTACTGACTTGCCATATCCTATCTTTACCCAATTTTCCATTTTTTTCAGTAAATTCTAGAAAAACGGGATAAATTCTGAGAACTCGCGCCACACGTGGATTATACCCTAAGTTCCCATATGCGATCTTTACCCCGATTTTCCATTCCTTTTTTAGCGGTGAATTCTACGATTAGCGCTAATCGTTAGCCCCCCAAAATAAAGCAATACGCAATAACTTAATTGTAATTAGGAGTTTTTTTATAACGCCTGCTTTCAGTTATTATTAACTTCCCTAGAAATTCAAAACTTAAGCACAAGAACGTGCTATATCATATAATCTTCCTCTTTAATTGTAGTCATCCCCTAAAGAAGTCTCAATTAGAGACGAAACGCGTCCGAAATAAAAGAGAAGCTTACAACTACAAAAAGTGTTTCTTTGTGCGGCTCGCTAGTCTTAGTTAAAAATGAAAGATTGAAAAAATTACAAATTTTAAAAAAAGTTTATGTTCTTAGTGAATTCTAGAAAAGCGCGGGGTAAATTCTGAGATTTCGTCCTTCAAGTGGAATAGATCCTAAGGTGCCAAATCCAATCTTTGACCCGATTTTCCATTTTTTTTTTCAATGAATTCTAGAAAAACGGTATGAATTTTGAGAATTCGGCCCGCAAGTGGCTAATACCCTAAGTTCCCATATGCCATCTTCACCCCGATTTTCCATTTGATCAGTGAATTTCAGAAAAACCAAGTAAATTCTGAGCATTCATGCTACAAGTGGATAATAGCCGAAGTACCCATACGCTATCTTAACCCCGATTTTCCATTTTTTTCAACAAATTATAGAAAAACGGGGTAAAATCTAAGAATTCGTCCTCCAAATGGAATAGGTCCCGAGTTGCCATATTCAATATTCAACCCGATTTTTCAATTTTTTTTTCAATGAATTCTAAAGAAACGGGATTAATTCTGCGAATTCATCCGCAAGTGGCTAACGCGCTAAGTTCCTACATGCCATCTTTACCCCGATTTACCATTTGATCAGTGAATTCGAGAAAAACGGGGTAAATTCTGAGCATTCGTGCTGTAAGTGAATAATATATGCTATTTTTTTTTCAGTGAATTTGACAAAAACGGGGTAAAATCTTAGAATTCATCCTCCAAATCAAATAGATCCCAAGTTGCCATATCCAATCTTAAACCCGATTTTCCATTTTTTTCAAAGACTTCTAGAAAAACGGGATAAATTCTACGAATTCATCCGCAAGTGGCTAACACGCTAGGTTCCCATATGCCATCTTTACCCAGATTTCCCATTTGATCAGCGAATTCTAGAAAAACGGGGTGAATTCTGTGAAATTCATCCTTTAGGTGGATTATATCCTACTGACTTGCCATAGCCAACTTTACCCCGATTTTCGATTTGATCATTGTGCGATTTTGTCATAAACGGGGTAAATTATGACAAATCCACCCAAACGTGTAATAAATCCAACAATGATTTAGAAACAGTACTAAAAAAAGAACAACTGAAATCAGCGGAACCGCAATAAAATCACATCACAATCTACTACTTTAAATTTTTACGGAGGGCTCAGTGCGATACAGCAAAAACCTACAAAATTCAAAATAAACAGCCGAAGGTCAAACTTCTGTGATTGAAGGAAGACTTCGTGAAGCAGACAAATTATCACAACTTTGACCTCTCAGTCGATCTCACCTCCCGCAGATCAGCGAATATGGGCGGCCGTCACCACCAAAAATTCAAGGATCTCAAATAGATCAGCAAATACAAAGCTGGTTTAAAGATCAGCTGCAGGATAGAATAGCTAATAAAGGAATGGCATGGCCAAATTATAGACGGTTTAGTTTTCCTTCGTGTAACAGAACACCCTAAACATAGATAGTTTAGCCAAATGATAAACGGTCTAGTTGTCCGTGTCGAGTTGGAACATGAAATTGTGAAATGGACTAGCTCAATTGCGAATAGCCTAGCACTCATCTGCAATACAGTACACAAACGGTGTAGCGTTGCGTCAAATGGCTCAGGATAATGTCGAGTAGCACAACGTACGCTCAAATGGTGTAGCGTTGCGTCAAATGGCACAGCGTAATGTAGAATAATACAGCGCACACACATGTGGTGTAGCGTTGTGTGAAATGGCTCAGCGTAATGTCGAATGGTACAGCGTACACACAAATGGTGTAGCGTTAGGTCGAATAGCTTTGCGGAACATCAGACGCTCTATCTGAACATTAAATTGCTTAGCATTACTTGAAATATTTCGATGTTGTGGCGAATCGACGAGCTTGCTAATGGCGTGACGTGAAGGCCATGCCATTCCTTTATTAGCTATGCTATCCTGCAGCTGATCCTTAAACCATCTTTGTATTTGCTGATCTATTTGACATCCTTGTATTTTTGGTGGTGACGGCCGCCAAGGCTATCTCGCCGAAACCACCAAAAATAAAAACCGCAAATGGAACAGTGATCTGCTGGGGGCATGACGTCATCGAATGTGAAGACTGCCGCGAAACCATCACATGGCGTAGCTGCTGTATTGAATAGTCTTCATTTCGCTTTGCCGTAAAGCAGAGCCAATTCGGTAAGTTTCTCCTCTTTTTTTCTCCACCGATATTGCATTTATTCGTTGTCGTTCATGAAAGAGTCAATTAAAATAGCAACGATACTAAATTCCTCCACGGTTGCAGGTTGCCGGTGTCCTAGCGGATTTGGACTCCCCGGTCCAAATCTGCTCGCGGATATATACCCGCCAACAGAACTGAGTGAAAACATCATCCTTAACGTTCTCATAGAAATAGATAATACTTTATATTTCAGTGCGAACTAAAATATGTTTTTAATTAAAATATGCGTATCGCCAATGCATACGAACTGGCAGCTAGAAATGACCTGTCGGATGTTTCTTTTGACCAAGGGAAAATGTGCAAGCATTTAGTTCAATGTTCGGAGAAGGGTCGTTTTTGAACCTTTTCCGCGATAGTCGAACACCGCTACTGATTCAGTAAGAGACAAACTTATGACACTAATTTATTTTATTATTGTTCAATGCCCAAGTGTCAGGACGACATGGTACAGTGTGAGTTTGTTATTTCAGATCCCTCAACAGTTAATAATCGTTAAAATTAGAAAATAAGATTGAGATCGATGAAATAGTCTCCACTTTTGTTAAGACGTAGACATTAATGTTGATTTGCATCTGAAAATAAGTTGAGAGTTGCAATAGTTGAGAACGAAATGGCTGTTTTTCTTTACCTTTATTGAGGAATGCTGTGTTGTGATTGAAAAGAAAAACGACAAAAAGCTTGTAAATATACTTAGTTACCAAATATGATACAAACGATACTTAAAAGGAACGTTTGGTGAGGGGGTCCAAATCTGCGAAGTGGGGTCCATATCCTCTAGCGGATTTGGACAGGTGGGGTCCAAATCCGCTGTGACACCGGCCTCCCGGTTTACCAAAGTTTGCTCGCGTTGGTGGGCCTGAATATGTTTATAGTATTAAGTAGTGTTATGACGTGCATTAAATGTCGATTGTCGAGCTCTCTTTTCTCTCTCTGACTCACACTTTCTTTTCAATGAGAGTTCAACATCAACGGCTCTTTGAACATTGGAGGAGTACGTGAGAAGTTGAATTTTGTGTGTGCCCTGGACGCCATGGTAAGAAAACTGACATCCTTGATCTGTTTTGACATTTTTCAATCAAAGTGATATCGGAATGCTTTAATTGGTGTGCCGGACGATAAAACCAACTCGGAAAAAAGGTTGCTTTGGGAAACTACATGTTTGATTGAAAAATGTGGTAGAATTCAGTCTCGTTGCTATTTTAATTAACGCTTCCATGAACGACAACGAATAAATGCAATATCGGCGGGGAAAAAAAAGGAGAAACTCACTGAATTGGCTCTGCTTTACGGCAAGGCGAAGTGAAGACTCTTCAACACAGCGACTACGCATTTTGATGGTTTCGCGGCAGTCTTCGCATTCGATGACGTCATGCCCCCCAGCAGATCGCTGTTCCATCTGCGGTTTGTATTTTGGGTGGTTTCGGCGAGATAGCCTTCATGTCACGCCACAAGCAAGCTCGACGATTCGCCACAACATCGAAATATTTCGTGTAATGCTAAGCAATTTAATGTTCAGATAGAGTGTCTGGTGTTCTGCAAAGGTATTCGACATAACGCTACACCATTTTTGTGTACGCTTTACCATTCTACATTACGCTAAGCCATTTCACGCAACTCTACACCATTTGTGTGTACGCTGTACCATTCGACATTACGCTGAGCCATTTCACGCAGCGCTACACCATTTGTGTGTACGCTATACCATTCGACATTAAGCTGAGCCATTTCACGCAACGCTACACTGTTTGTATGTACGCTGTATCATTCTACATCACGCTGAGCTATTTCACGTAACGCTACACCATTTGTGCGTACGCTGTGCTACTCGACATTACCCTGTGCTATTTGACGCAACGCTACACCGTTTGTTTACTGTATTGCAAATGAGTGCTAAGCTATTCGTAATTGAGCTAGTCCATTTCACAATTTCATGTTCCAACTCGACATGGGCAACTAGACCGTTTATTTATTTGGCTAGATTATTTATGTTTAGCGTGTTCTGTTTCATGAAGGAAAACTAAACCGTCTATAATTTGGCCATGCCATTCCTTTATTAGCTATTCTATCCTGCAGCTGATCCTTAGCTTTGTATTTGCTGATCTATTCAACATCCTTGTATTTTTGATGGTGACGGCCGCCCTTACAGCGAAGCGTCAAAAATATATAATTTTATGCCGACGAACCATAATCTACGATCTTCAACTATTAAAGAAAATATAACAATTGTGATATGACGCCACATTGTGCTTTTGTTGTAGCCTGTGTGTAAAATGTTGTCAATGGAGTCGCAAGTCGAACAATGAAGACAGTAAATAAAGGAAGACTGCAAATAAAGCGTGAACAATAACGCATCCTTTGGTCGAAGGTCGCTTTGTTATTTACGTAGCAAGTTATTCTTTCACGTTTAGGTTATAACAACGATGCGATCACACGGCGCTAACGAAGGAACGTTTGAACTGTGAGAGGCCAATGATCCGGTTCGCAATGGTCATGCGAGCACCATGTTTTCCTGAGATCAGTTACCAGAAAATACTGGTCAAATTTTCCACTTATCCCGACCCCCTTGAATGAGTACTTTTGCTTGAAGACACAACTACAAAGGAGAAGCGGAGTCTCTTAACCAGTCCCAAGCCGCGTGTCGCTCTAAAGATCACAGGATATGATTGGCCACTGTATCACATTACGTCGAAGATATATGTCCTACAAGACGTCAATACATTAAAACGCACAGACATTAATCCAAACATCCGTAAAGAAAGGGTGTAGAATCCGTTAACATCTGTAAAACTAGTTTCTCATATTCAAAATCTTAAGGCAGTCAGCATTATTCATCTCCTGGTGAACATGAGGAATTCATCGTGTCAGTTTGAGCAAGCTCAATCTTTACAAGATGGCGTAAAAGCGAAGCAGAAGATAAATGCTCTATTCAGAGCGCTCAAAGAGAATCTTGAAGACTGTGTCAATTTCTTAGCTGATTTTAGAATAGCAGATGAAAATGAACTAGACATCGAGAAACTCTCAAGTGAGGTAAGATAGTCGAATGTCGCGTTCAAGCTCTATGATATTGATGAGAATAGACCTTTTTTACGGTTCCCAGCGCCATATTAGAAATGCAGCTGCGCACACGTGAGCACGAGGCTAGGGTTGACTTGCGTTAAATCACTGTAAGCGCTTGTGGTGAAATTCGTACGTGGGCAGTAAAATTGTTAGATTCTTAAGGAAAATGGATGGTCCTAGCCGAAATCTCGATAAAGCTTATTTTTCTCTCAAAAAGAAAGGAAAGCAGTGTGCTGCTTTTGGTTGTTCAAATACATTTTATGGCCCCAATGGTTTGCCTACGAGCTTTCACTTCAAGTTTATGCACGGAGGCATGTGTTTTTGCTAAATATTTATCGTTCTATACTTATCTTATTCTCTGTGAATTAGGGATGAGGGTAACTGTTGTTGCAAAATTAGTACAAATTTTCTAGTAGGTACCTGAATTGTTTTAAGTTCAGTAGAGTTTTTTTTATTCCGGCAGCAAGTCAAGAAGTTCAGTGCTGCTCACCTGTTTACTACTTGGCTTGCCTAAAACACTCCTAGCAGAGAAACTCTTGGAAAGTAATTGCTTTTAATGAAATAACCAAGACACTGTATCTTCAGAGTTTTCACTTATCATGGCAGACCCAGAAAACTGACTCAAATTTGGTAGCAATTGTGACAAAAGCAGTTTTCAGTAGTTGTTGTTTTTATTTTTGTTTTTTTATGATAGCATAGTAATCCACTATGGATGCCACATGGAACTCTCAAAAAATATTTTTTGTGCTTTATGTATCAATCAATTTGATGCTTCAAATTGAAAAAAGGAAAAAGTGAGTTTCACCAACTAAAAGAGTTCTCGACACAAAGATGAACTATGAAACTAAATTTTATTATTCACAAAATTGTCCACATAATAAAAAGTTTGATAGAAGTCTCGCAAAAAATAACTTCTCATACATTTTGATAGTCTGAAAGATTCTCTTTCAAACAAATCTTATGGTAACTATAACAGGATAAAATAAATATCTTGATTCGGATATATTTCTCAATCTTTTAAGTATCTTCTTTACATCTCAAAACTATATCATAACATTGGTTAACACAATGCAATAAGAACTAGTATAGCAAACCTTTGTGTCAGAAGGCCTCTAAGTGCTAAGAATGGGAATATCAATTCACTGAATGTTTATCACTGACAGAAACTTAAATGTGTGTAAAGGACTAGCATTGTTGAGATCAGTAGCTGAGAGGAAGCATTTCTGTTCTCTTCCTTTAACCCTTAAATACCCAAGATCTGATTGTCAATTCTCCCTTCTAGTTGCTACACATTTACTTGTAAATAAGTTATGAGAATTTGATGTAAGATCAAGATGGCTTCTGCCTGATAAGTTTCAGTATTAACATTATCTGTTTGCTGCATAGTATTTGGAGAAGTTATATGAATCAGTCACTTCTGTGAGTTTTCAAATTGTCTAATATTTTGGTCTGATTCTTTCAATGGTGTCTTGTCACCTAATAAATTACCATGAGTCGCAAACTGAAATGGTTTTCAATGTAGCATGAGCATAAGTTGTCCTGGGCCAGATGGGTATGAAAATATTATGACATCTGTTAGTTACAGTTTTCCTCATGGGTTGATAGAAAGAAGGGTTATAATCAAGTGGTTCTACAGGCTCTATTTTATAGTTTCCCATAAAATAAAATGTACAAATGGCAAACTAAAAGACATCTTGGTGAACAAAATGGGAACAACTTTAACTGAAGAATATGGTACAACAATAAGTACCACATCAACAACAGCAGCAATAACAAATCTCCTCTACCTAGAGGGCTGCAGCCTTTGCCTGGCTTTCTAAGCCATACTGAACAGCTTCTGTGGTACTTCCTGTAATGGATTCCTCTCAACACTATGTGGCGATATTCTCGTGAAACAACAGGGTAATCATAAAGCTGACTGAAATTCATCATAGGTAAATTATGGAGATTGCTTGCCCATCCAAGGGCTGAAATCCTTACCATAGTTACTTCATATCTGAAGTTGCTCTGGTTTTGTTCTAGGTCCTGGACATCTGTAAGAAGTTCTCGATTTTCTCCACTACTCGATGGAAGGATGTGTCACATCAGCAAAGCATAAACTTTCAACACTAAGTCAGCTCTAATTTAGCCAGTCGATTTTAAATTAGATTTTAACATCTCCCTGAGATCTTTTGCTTCGAGTTTCTGGATGTCATCTAATGATGAAATTTTCGTATTGTTGTGTTAAAGAACTATTTTGAAGGGAGAATCACATTGAAAAGTGCATTAGATCATGAAATGTCAACAGATCAGCTGTTTGAAAGAACCGCTGGGTCAACCCCAGCCTTGTTATCATGTGTGCGCGGTTACTAATCCAATATGTCGCTGGGAACTGATAAAGGTCTATTGATAAATTAAAATTGTTTAACCAGTGTAGATCATATAACTTTATGGTTGTTTTCAAGTGTTTTTGTTAAATTTACTTTGCCATTACTTCAAAGCTACCCTGCACTATCACTGTTAATTTTTTTATTTAATTAATTCTTACTAAGTCAGAACTGATTACTGCATTTCTCTTACACAGGTGTCAGGCTTTCCGGCTCAGGTTTCATGTATCTCAGAGGTACTATCAAGGGATCAGGTGAAGGTGGCATTCTTGGGACGAACTAGCAATGGAAAGAGCACTACAATAAATGCCATGCTACATGATAAGATCTTACCAATGGGAATTGCCCGTCCTACAAACTGTTTTTTCAGTATATGTGGTTTAGATTTACCAGATCCATGTATCTTGGTTCCAGGGAGTGATGACAAAAAGAATGTGGAAGTATGTCTTCCCAAAAAGTAATTATATGTACCACATTTTCTTGATTGAGCAACCAGTGCATTTATTTCAAACTTGGCCTAGTGAACCTGGTGTTTTTAGGCATTAGGATGGTGTTTTAATCTGGGTGTGTCAACTTGTCATAATATCCATAATTCAAGACTGACAGTTAGTTGGTTAAGAAAACATGATTTTTCTCTGTCAAACTGTCTCCTAGTCTCAACAAGGATATATATTTTTCTTACAAACATTTCGTGAATAAAATATGAGTTATGGTTAATATATTGTATTTGATTTCTATAGCCAAACAGAAGATAAAGGCCTAAACCTCAATCAGTTACTACTACCATTTAATTCTAAACTGGCTGTATTTCTCTGGTGTTTATATGGTTTTAACAATTAATTTCAGTTTGACATTTAATTTACAAAATATCACTAATGCTTAAATTATCTTAAAGCAGAAAAATGCTCATGAAATAGATTAAATAATACTCCATTTGATAAATGTGCTATAATTATAAGTTAAAATAAATAGTTAATAATCTTGATAATTACATATTTTTCTTTTAGTCATCAAAACAGTCATTATATGAACTTGCCAATGCCTTGTGCAAAGAAAAGCTTGATCCTAGCAGTCTTGTTCAAGTGTTGTGGCCAAAGTCCAGGTTTGATTTTGTTAAATTGTTTTGTAATTTTATATCATTCACATGTACTCACTGGTAACTGTTGTTCTGTCAATCAAAGTGCATTTATAGTTCAACCTTGCAAACTTTATTCATGGATTGTAAAAGTAGAATGTTGTTCCCTTTGTTGTACATGAATTGTTCTTGTCCAGGTTTATTCCAAAGAGGTTAAGTTTGTCAATATTTTTTGGCTTGAAATTAATTCTGTTATTATGTATTAGACTTATGTATTATAACATCTATATAGCTGATTGGTCAAAAGCATTCAATCAATATACAAAAGCAGAGGAAGTTGACATGATAACCCAATATCTGCAGCAGACATTGCATTTATCATTTGGAGTTCAAAGTCTGCCTAGTTTCCAAGCCCTTACTCCATGAAGTGTTCTCAACCTTTTGCAAACAGAGAGATGTGTCTTCATTTCCAGATTGTTTTTAAAAAATGTGTAATTAAAACAATTACGGAATTCAGTTTTTACGTCATATCATAAACTATTAAGCATGGTGTCTTTGAAATCTGCCTCAGCTTTCAGTTTTGGAAGATAACTTAGAACTCGGTTTTGATAATTCAAGTTATCATGCTCAACTTCCTTGAGTAATAGTGTAATATACGTACAGTAAAGTATAAAGCTGTGTTATTGGTTTTTCGATGAGTGTCTTATAAACATAGGAAATGTACTTCTAGTGTTAAAAAGCTCTTGGATAGACTGCCTCTTGTGTCTTAAGAAGGGATAAAAAACCTTCCAAAGACAGTTCACATGTTCTAGATAATGCATTTCATCTGGGGGTTTGTATCATTACAATAAAGTTTTGCCTGTACATTGTTGTCACTTGTTATAGTTTCATTTTTGTTAAAAATGTATTTTTTTAAACCTCAGATGTAAACTGTTGTCAAAAGATGTTGTTTTGGTGGATAGGTAAGCAATTTAAAAGTGATGAATTGTACTGTATAATTAACCTTTTGAGCCCTAAGAATTGAATTTCTCCTTAAAATTTCACCCCTAACACATTAAGATCACAAGAATAAAGGAAATGATCACCATCTAATGAAGCTCTGGACTGTTTGGTAAATTTTCTTTTTCTACACCTAAGGGAATGCATAGAGATCAATACAGAGGATATGTTTACTAATGTTAGGCTGTGAAGGTTTAAGAAGGAAAAAAGAGACAAAAAAACAGGGAAACACTAAAAACAACAGGTTAATGAGGCATTGCTCTATTGTGACATATCCTGTGTCTTCTAAACCAAGAAGAAGCCTAAAAATGCTTTGTAAATAGTCACAGACAACTTTTATTTTAGTCCTGGTATAGATATGAGCCCTGATCTTGATCTGTGGATAGATAAGCACTGTTTGGATGCTGATGTGTTTGTCCTGGTTGCTAATGCTGAGTCAACGCTTACGTTTGTGGTATGTTCATGACCATTCATGTGCTATGTGTAAATTTTAAGATACAACACATACAAATTTTAAATTTGATTGAATTTTTTGTGAAATTTTGGTTACTTTAAAATATGACTTGTTGCAGGAAAAATTTATCCCAGGTGGTAGCATTCATAGATTTAACCTTCCCATGCTTGTGGGGTAGTTTCTCATTTGGTACCCTTGTCATCTGCAGGAGAAAAACTTTTTTCACCGAGTGAATCAGCTTTTTTCAAGACCAAACATCTTCATTCTATATAACAGATGGGATGCATCTGCATCAGAACCTGATAGGATGGAGCAGGTTAGTAAGCACTTATTTGACCTTGATACCCATTTAAATATGAAATCAAAAGATGTTAAAAATGGAATCAAAAGACAACATGGAATTGCCTTTCATTTCAGATGCTGCCTTCAAAGGAAATTGTTGCCTTGAAAAAAAAAAAATACAGATTCATTATGGGGGGGGGGGCTTAGATAGAGGGGAATGATTAAGGTATGATGATGGGTGGGATAACAAGCCATTTATCCCACCTCCTCCCCCTCCCACTAGACAACAACCCATCTCCCTCCCTCCCCCCAACTATCAGATGATGGTGATAAAGTGTGATTTTTAAAATTTTTTTTTTACCTGTTTCCTTAAGGTAAAAAGTCAGCATCTCAGTAGAAGCATCAGTTTTCTTGTTGATGAGCTCAAGTGTGCAAACAAAGGACAGGCAGAAGACAGAGTATTTTTTGTCTCAGCTAAAGAGGTAAGCTGCTGGATATTTTATATCAGGGTTTATAAGGACCAACTGCAAATAACTGAATAAGTCTTCAAGTTTTTGTTACTGCTATGCAAAGAGAAATATAATACAGGAGACACCTCTTAATTGATTTATTTATAATCCCACTTTCTTTTCATGTTTCTGTTTTACCCAGACCTTAATGACCAGAATGCAGAAACACCAAGAAATGCCTCAGGGAGGTATGTGGCTGATCAGTATGTGCATTCTCTTGAAACAGCATAAACACAAACTGTCAACAAGTAATATTTAATCAAGTAGCTAGCATTGCCATGTTGTTTTTCAGGTGTTGCCATTCATGTTGAAGGATTTCCTGCTCGACAGTTGGAGTTTGAGAACTTTGAACGCAAATTTGAGGTAATGTAGCTGCTGTTCAGGTTTACAATGCAGCATAGATTTTAGTTAGCCACTTGTCTGTTGGCAGATCCCCTATGAACAAAAAGGTGACAAAAATATTTTAATGATTGCAATGTGGAATTTAATAGCATTGTTATTTAAGGAGTACAGAATTGCTAATATAGCTTTACATATAGCTCTGCAGGGGTTTTCCCAAAAGATAGTCACAGGTGGGTTACCACCACCTTAAAGACCTTTAACTACTGTCTGTTTAGCTCAGAAAGGGGCCTTCTGACCCCTTTCCTAGGGTACTGCCACCTTAAACACTGTTGGCAGCTGCTTATGGAAAAGGCTATTGAAACCCCTGGGTCTGTTGTGTGAGATCATTGGCAAGAGCTAATCAAAGATTGCTACCACAGAGTCATGATGTATATGAACATGTACTTTTTTTCATTTAAAGTTAAACACATTTGCTTGTCTAGAGTTTGTGTCAATTAATTATTCTCACTTCACAATAGAAATTTTACATGCTTGGTTTTATAGGAGTGTATTTTTAAGTCAGCCATGAAAACCAAGTTTGAATCTCATGCGATCAGTGGATTGAAAATTGCAAAAATGTTAAAGGTTCATATGGAACAAATAGAGAGTTCTGCATTTCAACAAAGGTGAGAAAGAGAGAGATAATTTTTTCCTTTTGCTTATCAATAGTGATTTTAGTTAATTGTTGATTTTGCTGAGTTCATATGGTCTATTTTGCTCAGATCTAAACTGGAGGAAGCTGGGAAAAAGCAAAAGAATAGACTGGAATATGTGAAGGAAGGGCTTGAAGTCATTACATATGACATTGAACGCCAGATCGAGAAGATTACTTCCAAAGTTGAGGGTCAGGTAGTAAAATAATTATTCAAATGTTCTTTAGGAGGCCTAAGTTTAAAAAACTTGTGGTCTATTCAGTCTTGAATCTCAGTTATTTCAAGTTTTTCTCAATGTAAGGTTTCAGAACAGATTAAAAAGTATGTAATCAAATGGATGACTCTTTTTTACATGCTTCTCAAGTGCTTGTCAGGTGCCTCTGATATGTATGCTAAATTTACTTTGAAGTGAGTGGTAAAATCTTATCAAGAGTTTGCCTTAATTTTACTGCTATAGTGCCTGAGTAAACACAGATATGCACCTAATTTGATGTAAGTATGATGACTTATAGTAGTAAAGATGAACACAAATCGGGACACGATCTTACAGAACTAATCTGTTGGAGCTTTTCCCAATTTCCACACCCAGAGTATTGCTACTCCCCCTCAAATGGGAAGCCAGTCCATCCCATGCTACCCGTCCCCCACCCTGACAGCAGTTCTTCATGTTTTCCCGTTGTTTGTATCCATTTTTACTCTTAGGGCTTTTCCGCATGAGCGGATAAAACTAGAATTGTCCCGACGAAATCAAAGGACAAATTTTGTCAAATTTCAAAGCCGTCAGCGCCTGATCTGTTCATAAGACCGGCCAGCAAAGGATTCCACCTCCCATTTCCAAGTCGTTTTAAAATTTTTACAGTCCCTGAGTTTTGCAACAAAAGGCAATTTTTGCATTTCTAGTTAACTGATTTCAGTTCAATAACGTGCTGGTCTTAGCTTTTACGACAAATGATCGACAAGGTTAACGTGGTTTTGTTTATTTGGTCAATTTTGCCCAGTTTTTACCTGGGACAAATTTTCAGTCACGACAACCCATCTGCACTTGTAAGATGTTGGTGATGACAAAAAATTTCTCTAAATAAACAACTTTTTCGCCAGAGCGGAAAGGCCCTTAGTTAGAGAGAGAGAAGGAGACTGCCAGAGTTAGGTGCCTTGTTCAAGAACACGACACATCGACCCACCCGGTGCTGAAACCCAGACCTCTTGACCTGTATTTCAATGCGCCGACCAATTAGCCATGAGTGTCGCACATTGCCCTGTGTATCGATTTTTATTAACTCAAAATGCAGCGAGAAAGTCTGATGTTGCTTACTCAACAAAATGTGTTACTTTCTTTTAGGTGGTTGAGGTTATGGCAGAAGAGATTGGTCGACTGGGCTTGTTGGTGAATGAGTTCCATCATCCATTCTATACTCATACTGCGTTGCTTAAAACCTACAAAAAGGTGAAAATTACTTGTGTAGACAGTTTCACCGCCGAGCAACAGCTGCAATGGAAGGAGAATCTGAAATTGAACTCTATATCGCTGATTATGTCAATAGGAACTGTACAATGACCTCAAGAGGGGCTTGGAAAGGAGCATGATGACTCGTTGTTCAAATTCTCAAACTCAGTTGATTTGTGAGGCACAAAAAGAAATGGGAGGTCAGTGTTCAGGAACTACTCTATGTTACATGAATGATGTGTGAAGATGCATGTGTAGATAAGCCTAAAATTCTTGAATGAGTATATAGTGAATTGCCAGAATTATCTAGAGAAGTACTTTGACAAATAACTTACGTCAGCTTACAGAACCGGTCTGACTTTTTAACTCCCATGAGTGACCAAGACAGAATTTCTCCTTACAATATCAACACAATATCAAGCAGATAAGTGATGAGAGTGAAGAAAAATATCAATTTGGGGATAACTAGTTGATCCAATGCTAAATTCTCTGAACTAAAATTATAAGGATTGTATGGTTGACAGTAAGGAGAATTACAAATTTGATCTGGGAGTTAAAGGGTTGAAACCTTCCACACCTTCCGCCACTTTGATCTTTCTGATCGTAAGTCACGCTTGCATTGTTTTGTTTTTTGATAGCTACTTGTAAAACCAGTCAATAAATGTCATCACACCGCATCAATCAGAAGTGCCATTCGTGGGCAAACAGATTTTTCAAGAGCTAGGATTCGCATACTAGCCTTCCTTCCTCTCCCCACCCCACCCCCGTCCTGTGGTCCTCTAGAATGATAAAAGGGAGCTGGTAATTATGTTGGATTCAAATAAACCATCCAAGTGATGAATAACGATTTTAGATATATGAAATTATATATGTGTACTGCGGTGAAGAAACGAACATAAGAGATCCTCGCAGTTATGAACACGTTTTTCTTTTTTCCCAGATCGCCTTAATAGTCTTCTATCGCTGAGAACGCCAGAGGTATCTCTCGAGCTCGTCCCTCCAGCGTGAGTATTGTGTTCCTTAGCTCATCAAATCCTAACATCAGTATCCATATTCTCGATACTGTTTTCCACACATGTTAAACGATCAAGGGCTTCTTTAGTTGGTATTCATCTCCTTTATTCTTGTGTTGTGTTGTCTTATTCTTATTCTTTATTCTGAATGTGTGATTCCGGGGTGATGTTGTGAGGAGAAATTAGATGCTGGTCAAGGGTTAAAGATCTACTGACTCGGTATAATAAGACATCACGAGTACTGGCTTTAGGAAACAAGGAAGCAGACACTCCAGACACTTAAGAAACGGGCTTGAGGTAGGAGCCCATTACTTAAGTAATGGGCTCCTGCCTCTAGTCAAATTTCCGAACTTCTAAAAATGCAACTTGAATCGAGAAGCCGAAATGTTCACCTAAGGGATCCGTAGCGGATTCATTTCAACACTTGCCGTGACCACGCGGAAGAGCATCAGGGGTAGCCATATTGCTAACCCGCGCGTTTGCGTTCATCTTCAGTTGGTATAAAGTAATCATTGCTCTATCATTGTGCTTGTCCTCGGGAGCTCTTCAACATACAGTCCACACATCAATCATAGCGGCCAAGATAGTCTCACCAAATTTTTTTTTTTGAGGGCTCCAATATTTCGGTCCGGACTTCAGGCTCGCTCGAACAAAAACATTATATCAATCCGGTCAGTACAAAATGCATAGTGCATACTGCAGACCTGGTACAAAATGCAGACTGCAGACTGGGTACAAAAGGTAGACTGAGAATTTATACTGTTTTTTCGGCTATTATGTGACAACAGGTCGTCATCTTACAACTTACCGAGCGTCGCGTAATTGCTTTTCCGCGCTCATCTCTCACGATTATTTGCACTATTGTGGAATATTCCATGCCTGTTTCTTGATCACAATCGTTCTTTATATAATTTCAAGCCTTCATATAGTCTTTTCACTTTGCACGCGAGTTTGTTGGTGTGATGTCTGTACAGAATTTACCAATTTAATAAAAGTAGATGTAGATGTTGAGATGTCACTATTGAATATTTAACCCGCGCAATATTCGAGAAACAATAGACAGCCTTGCACGTGGTCCGCATGTGTCATCTTTTTAACCGATATGTGTTCAGTTTGTTGACAAAAATGCGGACCGAGACCGAAACTGTTCCTTTTACTCGATTTGTTTTCAACGTTCAGGGGTGTACACACACTGATTTTCACAAATGTGCCCAATATTGTTATTGGTTTACATGAAGAAGTGGTGAATTTTTATAGGGAAAAGTGAAACGTTACTTCCGTGACTGGCCATTTGTTTACTTTTCTACGGTTTTATCTCACATCTGTTTGGTGACCACGCGAATATTAATATGTGAAAATCAGACTTTATGAAGGCTTGAAATTCTATTAAGAACGTTTGTGTCCGCTATGTTAAAAATAGGTACCCAATGGGTACTTCTGTCTGCTGCATTGGAAAGGGAATCTGTTTAGTGAGGACAGTTGCATATTACCGCTGTATTGGTGACAGTGCATGGAATTGTCTTTTTACATCATCAAAGTGTTAGGCCCTCGTAATGCAGGAGATTTTATGCATAAATACAACGTAGAGTTCGGCTAAGAGCTAAACAAAGAAGACTTGTAGGCTTGTTTTAGCATGTTTCCAAATTGTTAGCTTGTCAGGAAGAGATCCACAATGTACATTGCTAGGTAGTACTAGGAGTGGTATAGCTGCTCGAGTTGCTCAACAAAGATGAGCAGATTTGGATTTGTAAATTAAATTCTAATTGCAAGCTGAGCAAGTACATGTAGGTTGGAAGTTTTGTCAGTTCATGCAAGTTTTTTAACACTTGATGAATCTATGAGGAACACTGTTTAAGGACTGTTAAAACTGGATAACAACATCACCTAGAAGGCTCAACGATGGACCCCTTAGGGCATCATGAAGAGGACTCGCTCAAGGAACTCTATTGTATTCTACTCTGTAGAACCAGTCAGAAATGTTCCCTAATGGTTGAGCTTTATCAGAAAGAAAGTTTGTCAGAAATTGGCCAATTTGATGATCAAAATGTCTGGCACATGTTACTGGGTCACTTTGAATTAACCTGCGTTTCTCATCCTAGCTCATATTTTCAAGCTCAGTGGTTGTGTAGTCTGTGATCTACCACCTGACCAAGTATTCGAAGGAAATGCATCCACTGTGTTTCTCCTGAAGAAAAGCTACAAAATACAGCTGCTGGTCCTAATTGTCTTATCATTGCAAACAAGTCCTTTTTAGCCTTTCAAAATATGGTGGTGAACCTCTTAATGCTTTCAAGAACTGGAGTCCTTCATCAAGATGAATCAAGCGCTCAATTGCTCCTTCTCATTTTAATTGTCCTGCATTTAAAGATTTGTTATTCCCTTTGCACTTCCTTAGTGCAACTTAGAATTACTTACTTCTTCCCCTCCCACCTCCAGCCCACACAACCTTTTTTCCAATTCCCATCACGACGAATGCACAAGTTTTCTTATCACACAACTGCCCAAAAATAGAAGAAAATTTATTCCATAAGTCTTGAAAGTTCACATAAACCGTCTTTAACTGTACAGCAAGTTCAAGAAATCAATACAAACTTAAGCCACAACATGAATGAGCTGGCTTCAAGAGCCCTTTGATCTTGTTACTAATTTCTTTATTGTGTTTGTTTATTGTAGTCTTGATTCCCAAGTGAACTTCGAACCGATGGTTACCTGTCTGAGCACTGATTTTCGTGAAGATATGGAGTTTCACTTCTCTCTTGGCTGGCATACAATTTTGAGGAAGTTCTTGTGGCCTCTTTATGCTGGAGTAGCCATCGCTATGGGAGCAAATGTAAGAACACGTCTTTAGTAATGAAATAATAAACGATGAAAAAAAATTAGCCTAGTCAGAGAAGAGTTAAGGTCGAAGGGGCACATGAAGAGCATTAAAATCTTTGTAATAACTTTCGAAATGAAACTTTTTAATGTAATTCGATTTCAAACGAGGGAAATTGCTGAAAGCCATTTCTGAGTTGTTGTTTTGATCCTCAATTAACCTCTGCTCCATCACTCCGGCCTTCCATATTTGATGGCCGTTTGAGTGCTCGACCAACGAAAACACAATATGGATGAATTGTACTCCGGAATGATTAAAACGCCTACTCCATTTCATTGTAAGTTAGGAAAAGGAAAGCAAAAGGCGATGGTTTTGTAGCTGATCACTTTAAAATAAATGATAACGTTCCCAACGAAACTAGGAAAACACATGCTTCTGAAGACGGTTAGGAAAAAAGAGAAAAAGAAAGATAAGGAAAACTTGCTTTCACTTGGAGTCGATCTTCAATCTTTTCGCTTGTGAGGTGAAGTGCAATCCATTTCGCCACAGTTGTACTGAGGTTGGATGGATATGTCGCCCCTTGATAATTTATTTTCGAACTGTAGTGGCTAATGGCAACTACGATTTTGTTTAAGATTCAGCGAAATGTTCAGAGCTTGGTCTGTACCACACCAGCTGTCGAGCGAGGGCTAGCTTCACTAACGATAATCGCTGTTACACTGGTAGTCATAGTTGGAGGACTGGTGAGGGTTAAAATATTGTATTGATTCAGAGAACCTGAGGCATAAAACACAGCGGTCAAACGTTGGGCATGCGCGAGGGGATCAACTCTTGCCGGCCGTGCTTCAATTTCCTGCGTAAAATTTCAAATGAAAACATAAGAAACAACCACTGTCCTGCAAAGGAAGCGAAAGAGAATCGATACGATTATAGAAATCTGCTAAAGGAAACAGAAGTAGGGAAAAGGAAAGCGAGAGACTTTTTTTCAAGTACTGGTATCCGGTGGATTTACGAACTGTTTTGAGCTTTACCAAAAGAAAATGCTTTTGAAACACCTTAACGCACTGGCTTTTGTGGTTGTCGGTAACTTGTGTGAGACAACTCGTATTTGACAGACTCAAAGCGCACCACCCAGTCATGACAACTTTCGCTCATGCGTATACGTTTGACCGCTGTACAGACAAAATCGCATCTCTTAAAAATGTTATTTGAGTTTCCACGCAACATTATGGATTTATGGATGTATGTATGCTTACACGAAGCGTCCATTTCAATTCGTGTTTCTCTAATTGCAGATTTGGAAGACTGTAGGATGGTGGTTCATGGCTCTGTGTGGGGGATTATACATTGGTGTCTATGTAATTGAAAGGGTATTTTGGACAGATGGTGCTAAAGAGAGAGCTTTCAAACGACAGTTTACGGACTACGCTTCTGACAAGCTTCAGTCAAATGTCAGCATCATTAGTGCTAAGTGCAGTGCACAAGTAAAACAGTAAGTTTGGCTGCCATGTGATTTTTGAAGCGTCATTGATGTGATTGTTGGTTACATTTTCTTTTACCCACGAAGCCTTGTGGTTGGTTTTTATTTCAATTTGTGCCTCGTGGTCTGGCCAATCGGACAAGGTGTCATTCTTTTGACCAATTAGGTCGCACATCGTTCAATACTTGCGAATTTTCAGGCGGTTTACACGTGCTGTCTTGCCAATCAGATCAGGTGTCATACTTTTGACCAATCAGGTTACAAATAGTTAAACAGGCGCAAATTTTACCGCGCTTTACGAATTGATTTCTGCCGCGTAATAGCACCATTTTGAGCCAGAAGTTAAGCCATTTATTCATTGATACCTTTCTGCTCAAGTGACTGTCGTATTTGCCAAAATGCTATTATCACCTTGTTTAAACTCGAGCTCACTAGCACACAGCAGAGGATAAATTCACTTGACTTGAAACTCAGTGTTGAAACGGTGCCTTATGGTGAAAGGCTGGAAGTGTTAATTGGATGTAACGAGGGTAGTAATGTAACGATTCCAAAATCGTCTATGGCTGTTTGATTTTGCACCCATTCGGAATGCTATTCTAAGCATACAAAGTCTGAAGTGTGTTTACCTCTGCCGTACTATTATTTCATGCCCGAGAAAACAATGCCATTTGGTGTTAAAAGTGTTAATTAAATGGACTGTTCAGCCTGACAAAGGATTGATTCTGCAGAGGAACTTTTATACCTCAATTGCCTTTAGTTTAATTGAATATCACGTGCTGAATAATTCCTCATAGTTGTTGTTTGCTATTTTGATCTTGTTTTTAGGATTACTGCGTATTAATTCCTCTTGTTTATAATATGTGGTGTTATCGATTAAACTCAAATATTAGACCGATTTTCCACAAGTTCGTTCCGGTCTTAGCTATGTAATCTTGTGACAGTGCGTGTGTCGGCTTGTTCGCTTTTGATCTCGCGGTATTTCAACGGTTCGGCGATAAGATACATAACAATGCCAAAACCCCGATTGTTTTGAAAACTTGTTATTGTGTTCTTCAGATAAAGAAACATTTTATTTTATTTTATTTCAGAGAACTGACGTCAACCTTCGCGAAGCTTGAGTCTCTGGTTCAGAGAGAAGCGAAAAATTTGAAAGAAAAAATCTTCAAACTGGATAAAGAAATAACAAGACTTCAGAAAATCGGAAACGATGCGAAAATATTAAGGTAATTCTGTCCTACGTATTGGCAATCAATTGATGACAACAGGAGAAACTGAGGTTTATGGAGGGAAGGGGAAAAATCAATAGTGAAATGGGTGTAGGGTGGGGTGGGGTGGGGGAAAATTATTTTCTTCTGAACCCAAATGTATCATTACCCTCCCTCTTTACATTGGGTTGGCACTCTTTCTCGCTGAAGGGAACAATGTGGCATGTATAAGGGATTTGCCACGGCTTCATAGACTAGCATTCCTAAGAAAAGATTATGTGAACATGAAAGGAAGGGGTAGGGTGTGAAATTGCGCCTAATACAGGCGCCAGTGCGACTAAATATTTCACTGTGGCAACCAAATCCCGAAAGTTAGTCGCCAAATTGGCGACTAGAATGCTTCATCACAACCTTATCTAGAGATGTAGTGAATTAAAAAGATTTGCAAAGATAAATCCGTGGCAAACTTCTTCGTTAAGTTTGTTCCCAAAACGCAACACATGCATCTTGATCAATAACTGGACGCCACCTTGGATTTAGGTGGGCTTGAACAAGGTATATCATCCATCCTAGTGTTCACTTTGTAGCACGTTAAAGATCTCTTTCCCAACGTAATTTTGGAGGGTCTATCTAGAACGCAGACAGCGTAAAAAAAGGTTTTGTTTGTCTTTAAAAATGTCAATTAAATTTTTTTGAATTGGCTTACACTTTGAAAAATTTAGGAGAATTAATTTCACACCCTGAGGCGGGGTGAAGGGGGAGTGAGAATTACCCCTTGCCCCTTCATAGACCACCATTTCATCTTAATTAATACTTCTTTTATCAAGGGGAAGGGATTACCCTCTACCCCGCCGTCACAGACAACCTCATCATCCTCAGAAATGGGAGCATCGTTTGTAAACATTAGCATGAGGAGTGTGCAGCATCAGAAGTTCTAAGTGAGCTCGCTTTCTGTCCTCAGGAACGAAGCAAGTCGGTTGGAAAGCGAACTTTCCCGATTCATCACCGAGTTTGGCTCGGAAAAGAGCACAATTTGAAATCTGATGAAGAAAGACGCCCTGGAATACAGGAATAAAAGGAAAATATTATCATCTAAGCATACTTCTAAGCTAGCGAGAACTTGATTTGCAATCTAAAATTTCGGATCAGTATTAGTAGCTGGGAACAGACCCTTATATAAAGCTACCGTACAGTTTCAACAAAAAACCCCCTTAAATAACTCGTCACTGTTACATAGCGGCTATTCAGAGGTACGACTGAAAACCCATAGATGTTAGATACGAATCTAAGACCCCTGGATGTAACGAAAACATTCACGGTCGATATCGATATCTGCGCGCAGACCCATAGATGTAAGATTTTACGATCGATATAAACATTAGGACACGGTTTTATCATCGATGTGACATTGTAAGGTCAATATCAACATCTGAGCACACGATACGCAATGGATTAAAAAATTTACGATCAACACAGACCTCTGATCGTAAGATTTTACGATCTTTCTCAACATCTGGCACAGATCTGTCACGTAAGACACGTTGATTTGAATCCCTGAATTTAAGGAACAACATCGCCATCAAAATCTGAATTTATAGTATTGATATAAACCTCTGAATGGAAACCACGAATTTGAAAAGTATAAAACCCTCTGAATGTAAGGTATGAATTAAAACCCCTTAATCTAAACGACTTTTTACAACTCTTGATTTTAAAGGTACAGAGTAAAAACAGCATTCAAGTAATTATGGTAACTATGGCGTAACATGCCGTTCACAATTCAGTCAGGGTATTTTCCTTATCGAAAAATCAATTTTCATGTCGGAAATCGATTAACAGGGTCCGTTGTTTGCCTCTTTCAGACCTCATTGTCTGTTATTTCCCGTGTCTGATATTATTTCCCATGATATCTGTATTTACCGAGTGGATTTCGACTTATTTCCCTTCTATATACAATCATCGAGTCCGAAATTGGTCTCATTGCCGGAGCCTGATAATTTTCTCAGTTGCCGACTCTGATAACTGCAAAGTACTCTCCTACCCAGACTTAATAATAATAATAATAATAATAATAAACTTTATTTACGTGTCAAATAAGATAGCAGTTTCCCACTAAGTAAGGACACCTAAACTAAACTAATCTAATCTATATAAAACTATGCATTAAAAAATTTATTCGAATATGACAAAAGAGCTCTTCCCATATAAAACTACCCTACCCCGAAAATAGTAGACCCCATGTTTATAATACCCTACCCTGTATAATAAGATAATAACCTTAATATAATGAGATAATAAGATAATAATAAATACAATAATATGATCTTGATAATATTTAAAATATTTAAGATTTACATAAAATACAGTTCTTGCAATTATTCGAAGAGATTAAACTTTGTATATCTACTTTATGTTGAGCGTTTTTAAATTCTTGCAGCGTTCTTAGTGCTCTTATTTTTCCATCTAACTTAGACCAGATTACTGGACCGAATGCTTACCATAGCGCGTAGTACTAACTCTTGGGATAATGAAATCATTGTTTCTTAAATTATATTTGTTGTTATTAATAACAAACAGGTTCTTGATATTATTAGGGCACAGATCATTTTTAACTTTAAACATTAACACAGCTATGTCATGTAATCGCCTATTACGTAAGTTTTTTTAAATTAGCCCTCTTAAGGAGGTCGCTATATGATGATATGCTATCACAATAAACAGCTCTAAGGGCCCGTTCTTGTACCCTCTCTAATTTTCTAGAATCACTAGCTTTGCAACAACTCCATACAATACTACAGTAAGTTAAATAAGGCAGAATAGCAGCCTTAAAAAGTTGTAATTTAGCCTTGGCTGGGATTAACTTCCTTAATCTATTAATTACACCCACCCTTTGACTGCTTTTTTTACAGATGTTACTTATGTGATCAGAAAAATTGAAATTATCATCAATATTTACACCCAATAACTTAATAGAATTATATGATTTAATGGCTGTTCCGTTAACATTTAGCTCTAACTGTTCATCATTTAGTCTACCTCCTTTCAATATCATTGATCCATATTTATCAAAGTTCCCTTTGAGAAAGTTCGTATCGTACCAATTTGTAGCTCTTTGTGCAGTATCCTGTAGTTTTGTTTGTATAGTATTGATATCCTTGTTGATTTCGTAGAACTGATGGTCATCAGCATACATCCCAATTTTTGAAGGAATTCCGAACGTCAAGTCATTTTGGAAAAGATTCCATAAAAGAGGTCCAAACGAGGACCCTTGAGGGCATCCTTTCTTGACCCTTTTCCAGGAGCTTGCAATTCCACCAATTCTTAGCCTATTATAGCGATCCATAAAATATGATTTCATTAGCTTAATGCTCTCGTTTTTAAAGCCATATGCCTCCAGTTTAGTTAACAAATAGAGAAGCCTTGACTGTGCTCTGTTCTGTTAGAAAGCACGCAGGAAGCGGCTAGAGCACGAAAGAAGTGTAGACTACGTCTCGTGTTTCTCCCCACTTCTTGAGTGCTCTAGCCGCTTCCTAAGTGCTTTATAACAGAACAGAGCACAGTCAAGGCTTCTCTATTTGTTTTATAATAAAGAATCCGTTAAATTCCCCATGCATTACTTTCAATTTTCAAAACAAACTTTATTTCCAAAGCGAACAACAGTGTCGTCAGCATGCTCTATACTCTCATAGAGCACGCTAAAATAAGCCAATCAGAATCCCTGTTAGAATAGTTCAAATAATCTGATTGGCTGTACAAGACAAAAGCTGTCAAAAGTGTCAAACCATCAAAGTTCAAAAACCATCAAAGTTCACAATCTGCGATAGTTTACAAACTAAAATAGTTCGGCAGGTCGAATTTAACGCTTTTGCCTGAAGTTTTTAATACAGAATCTTGAAGTGAAATGTTCAGTGAACTTCAGCCGAATTATGGGTCATAAAAACACGCGAGTTTTTTCACATGCCAAGGTAGAAAACAAACTGTTCAAGGAGAGTGTTTTCTAAATGAACGACAGCCGAATTCACCGGAACATGAAGATCGGGATGACAGCGCCGCAAAACTCGGCTGCAGTGACTGAAGTGACTTTCCACTCAACACATCCGAAAGGATATCAGAACGAGCTCTTATTTTTTCGCTCAAAGGGCGGCCGATGTAGTTTCTGAGGCTTGCTTTATTGTGATGACCGGAGATCGCCATGATAAGCGAACTGCGATGGACTTCAGCATGATCATATTTGCTCAGACACCGTCATGATTAGTATGAATTTTTAACAGTTATGCCAGTTTTGTTATATTTTTCATCATTTCTGTTTTGTTCTGTTTTGTTTTTGAACTCTGAACTTTATATACTATACGAGTGTTGGCTGTGTTTGATTTTTATTACCGCACGTAAGCTTGCAATCTAACTGAGCGTGAAAATCTTTAAAACTTGGAATGTCTATTTTGTTTTTCCTTTGAGGATTTTCGTATCTGCTCACGTTTTAATAACGTAAATTACGGCGCCTGGTTTGTTTACAAACCTTTTTTTGGTTCTTCTGTTGCTACTTGCCGGCTCGCTTGTTCCGAAATTTCACTTTCAATTATCGGAAAGAAAGCTAAAAAGAAGTCCCGGAAAAGGTCGAACATAGTACAATTTGGCAGATGGCGTGACAGCTTAGGTCAGTTCTATGCTCTATACTGTCATAGAGCACGCTCTTTCAACCAATGACAGCGTGCGTTATATCCGAACTTTATTATAACAAGTAATAGAGAATGATGAAGACAGTCAAACGCTTTACTCATGTCAGTACTTAACAGGCCAACGCTCATTCGATTATCCAGAGCATTTTTCCAGTCTTCCGTCAATGCTAGTAGTGCCGTTTCACAACTGTATCTCTTCCTGTATGCTGTCAGGCTATCGCTCAAACGTTCATTAAATTCTGCTGTAATCTGATTTGTAAGAAGTTTTTCAAAGGTCTTATTTACCATGATCGCTATACTTACAGGACGGTAATTTTCCATGTTCAAACGATCGTCCTTTTTATAAACAGGCACCCACTCGCTTTTCTTCCAGTTCCTTGGCCAATGACAGCTGACGATACATTGATTATAAAGAGCGCATAACGGTGTAGCAAGCTCCGAAAAGCCTATCTTAAAAGCAATGGGTGGAATATTATCCCATCCCGAGGCTTTCCTGGGATTTGGGTGTCTTTCAAGACTTTCTGAACCTCCGGCACTGTTATATCTTTGAATTGAAATGGTTTGAAATCACCCTTAGATATGCGTTGGTTTACGATAGCTTGAATACTTCGGTGATTTGACAGGTCAGAATCTGAAATATCGCTGGTAGGACCAATGTTGTCTGCAATGGTTGAGAAATAATCAGCCATGGTCTCTGCGATATCCAACTTGTTGCTGATTATTGAATCATTGACCTTCAGATTCATGTCCGATGATTCCCTAGCCTTTTTTGATCCAAGAAAAGGCATGAATGTTTTATAGAATTCATGTGGCGTACTTCCAAGGTCCTTGGACTTCTTCTCCCAAAAGTCTTTAATTGACTTACGTCTAAGTCGTGTGGCTTCATTCCGTAACTTTTTGTGAAGTTCCCAGTCCTCTTGAGCTTTAGTTTTGTGAAATCTTCTAAGTGCTTTCCTCCTTCTTCTAATTGCCTCCTTCCATTCTGTAGTCATGTAAGCTACGTCCCCATCTCTGACTCGCATTCTCTTGCAAGACATCTCTAGGATGTCCTTTAACAATAGGCCGAAAAATTCGGACTGATCCTCAACGTCATCGAAGATTTCAGCCACATGCCATGGAGCTGAAGCTAAATGTTCTTTAAATAGCATCTGATCAAAATTTTTACGTGACCGAAAGTTGAATATACCTTTTGATTTACACTTAGCCACCCTTTCCTTCATGAAAGTATAGATGAGGGCGTGGTCGCTTAGACCTGGGTCAAAAACATCGCTCTTGGCAAAGTCCTTTGGGACGTTAGTTAAAATAACGTCTATTAGTGTCTCACTAACTCGATCTCCCGTTTTCTGGATTCTTGTTTGTTTAGAAATGAGGCAATCGAGCTCGTGTGTTTCTTGTAGATCTAAAAGTAGTTTACCTTCATTAGTTGTTGGTCTAAGACGATCCAAATTCAAGTCACCAAGCACTACGTTCTTAGTAGGTTAGCCCAATTACAAATGTGATTGAGTTCCTCTTCAAGCTGTTGACGATATTGTAATGTGAAATTTGTAGGAGGTCTGTATAATCCAATTGCTATAATGCTTTTCGTTTTGAAGTGGATGTCCAATACAATTGGCTCAATGGTTTTATAGGTCTTGGCAAGTTTGATTCTTTTGCATGTTAATTCAGAGGATACGTAAGCTAAAATTCCTCCTCCTCCTTTCTTCCTATCGTTACGGTAGAGCACAAAACCAGGTATAGAAAATTGACTGTTTGAGTAGGAAGAGTCAATTTTAGATTCGCTAACAATCATAAGTTGAGTTCTAGAGTCTTTTATCAAGCCTGCGAGCTCTTCGAACTTGTTTTGAATACTATTGATGTTAAGATGACACATCAAGATCTCTCTTTTGTATATAATTCTTTCTGCAATCAGGACATTGTTCAGGGCATTGTTAAAATGGTCTTGCAACTCTCCAGGGATAACGCTTTGATGTCGAGAATTAGCATATACCTCAGAAACAGTAATATTACTCCCTTCCAGTAAATTATTTCCATCATTTTCAAATTCACTAGCTAGCTCAATATTATCCAACTTAAAGAATGGTAGTTCAGAAAATAGGTCACATCCCGGGCATTTCCATGAAGTTAGTGTCGTAGCGATTATTTGAAGAAACTGATATGGTCTTACATTACCGCATTTGATGTGCATTAAACAATCACAGGATGAACAGCGCAGACTGCGATGGTTTTTTGCGACTGTCCTGCTGCAAGATGCACACTTCTCTGGACCTGGATTTGGGTTGATATCCCCACTCTCGGCTAGTCGCTTTAATTGAAATGTAGATGTAGAATTAGAGTACCTAGTTAACCTCAAACTAGAGAAGCCCTTAGCTGGCGTGTTAGTAATAAACTTTGGTCGCTGAAAATTTATCCAAACCTTGTTCGAGAGGTAGCCAAAATCCTCCGTAGATACGTCCCCATCTTTTGCAGTTAATTTAACATCATTTAGTCTTCCAATAAGCCAGATAAGAGTAATAATTTCGTATAACTTTCTGGAGCTTAATCGGATTCGTCCGCACGCCATGACGCACGATGACAAGTTCAAAACGCACGATGACAAGTACACGGTACAAGGTTAGGATAGTTTTAGATAGGTAATAAAAACTGTATAGTAATCAAACAGACTGCAGTTAGTCTTCTCCTTTAACTTCGTGCATATTGCACAATTAAGACATGTACCATTGCCATAAGGTTGTTGATTAAGACCAAATTAAGAGAGTGTCTCTGTAAGAGCGGTCCGGTCGATTTTGCTTGAGACACGGATTTCGCTCGTTTCTCGTGTGTTGTAAGACATTCATGTACCTATACTAAAACCACAATCAGTTTGATCGGATCTCTCTATTTTTCAGAGTTTTACGGATATTAAATTTCACTCGAGCGAAGGCTTGTCGTGACACTTTTCAAGACTTTAATTTCATACAACTTTGGAGGACTATTTACAAAAAACTACGGAATTCAGCAAAAAACAAATACCACAGCAATGTATATTAACTCTATCTTATCTATCGAGGCGACTTTCGTAAACATCACGTGTCAATCAAGGAAACAGGAAGACTTGAATGACACCTTATCGGTTCGCCTAAATCACACCCCCCAACACCGATCAAATTGGGAGTTACTACATCACGGGCGACGAGCGGGGATAGAAAAAACGACCCAAATATGAGCGGTCAGCGGTGAAACAGCTTTTATACTTCATATAGAGACATAATTTGTTGTTCCAGAGACAATCGTATTGTAAAGCCGAAATGTTAACAGTTTACTTCACAGTTTAAGCAATTTTTCAAAAGTGTTGATTGAACTCATATCTTTTACTGCTTTAATAAACAATGGAGGCTTCGGAGAGGGAGTCAGTGGCATTTGGAAAGGCACCAAGAATAAATATATATATGGGATGTAGCTAGCTGCGTGACGTGCGTGACGTTAAGATAGATTTTCACGAGCGTCAATGGTGCAGGATCGTAACTTGATGGAGCCAACAGTGGACAACATCCCAGAATTCAAACTTTGTGATTTTTTTCTCGGCTTAAACGCTAAGTCAGTTGTTCAATTGAATAGGAAGAAAAACATTTCGAACGGAAAACAGCATTATTTGCACGTGTGGATCTTTTGAGAAAAGGTCTCCTAAACGAGTGGTCTTGATTGTAAATATTTAAGGAATGGTAAATACATTAGCCTTAACATGGCTGTTTCTCGAAGCTCAGTGTTTTCCTACTTGCCTTTTTTCCACGTGAACTGGGGGCGATTGAATAGATATAATATGCAGTAAAAGAACTTCAGCTGATAGAAATTTTAAATTTCTCATCTTAGGCTGTGGATACAAAATTCAAGTGAAAAGGAAGCCAACTGTGATTAATGCTTCGAACAAGTCAAGATACGTTTTTTTCGTCACACAACAAGTTACATAACGTGAATATCATTCTTCTTAATGCCTTTCCCGGTGTCATCAATGCCTTTCCCGATGCCTCCGTTGGTTAATAGGGCATTAAAAGTATTGTTCCAGTTAAAGCTTGAGGAAAATTGCTTAACTTTTTAAGTAGCGAAGTGTAACTTGGTAACATTTCGGCTTTACAACACGATTGTTTTCTGCAACTACAAAACGTACATTTAATTCTTCTTGGTACCTTTCGGATGCCACCGATGTCTTCATTGTTTACTAAAGCAGTAAAAGATATATGTACAATCAACACTTTTGAATTGCTTAACATTTTATTTAGCGAAGTAAACTGTTTACACTTCGGCTTTACAACACGATTGTTTCCTGATACTACAAATGATCTGTCTAAATATGAAGTATGAAAGTTGTTTCACCGCTGACCACTCGTATTTGGGTCGTTTTTTCTATCCCCGCTCGTCGCCCGTGATGTAGTAACTCCCGATCAAATTCAATATAAATTTTTGAAAAAGTGAGGCGTTCTTAACTTATCCAACTAACATAGCTAGGAGGTAGGTGCCATAGAAAAGGTAACTACAGAAAAAAACTTTGCGGCCCGACCTTCACGAGAACTTTATAACTCCGTGAACTTACCTAATTTTCGGCAATCTCCAAGTTTGGCCGCCATTTTGAGGGACTTGTCAACATGAAGCGTAGCCGATATAAATCAAGTAGGTAGATCTAAAACCGTCAGAAATACATACGAAAGCAATTCAAATGAACTTTACTTTCGATTCAAGCGGCAAAATTTGAAATTGTTAGTTAAACTTACCATCCCCATGCGACCATTTCTTTCAACAATTCAAACACTACAACTTTCTGAATTCCCCTCGTCGATTCCACCGCAAGAAATAACCTGTGCCATCCAAGCTTCGACTCAAATGTGAAGTACGAATCAAATGACATTACTGCTTCATCTTCGCGGCAATATCACACTGGTATTTTGATTTTCCGATCGACAAGAACGGTGATCAGGAATCGATCGGTTTGTTTACCTCATAAACGTGACCGCTGACCAGCTGCTGAGTGAAAAACAGTACAGTTCAGTGGCGAGGGGCGGGGTGAGGGGTGGGTGCGGGCAGATTATCAGAATATTTTGGGGAACATTCGAACATATGCATTAAAGTATCATGATAAACATTAGGATTCTCAGTCTTAATGCGAAGGCATGCTTCGTGTTGCAGGCAACTTCGTTCCAAATAGGACTAGCATCAGTTCATAGATTTAAAAACAAATCTTTACCACGTAAATAAATGTGTTTCGATAATCGAGATAACCATTGAACCTCTTGTATCGCACCGGAAATAACGTGCCTTGTCTTTGCCCAACTCTGAGAGCGTGGAGCGGCAAAGACGCGAGATACGAGTCTGGCGTCTCGCGGCTTCTCCATGCTCACAGGATACGCGTGACCTCATTATCTTTAAGAAAAATAAGAGACTGCTCGTAGTCTGTATTCCGTTCAACCATTTCATAAGAGTGACGCAAGTCTTTCAATTGAGTGAGAAAGTCACAAACCCATTCTTTACCTCACGAGCGTAACCACTGACCACTCACGAATTACAATAGTCTTCTCCTTTGACGCGGAAATTGAAATCGTATCGAATATATAAAGTTACAGTGAGTTCCTTTAGATCTCCCGAACTTTATCGCGTTGGAAACAGTTACAAGTACAGGAAGAAGTCGTTCATTAGCGAGACGTTCATTATGTCTCAGGACTCCTTTTTGAATAGCAAAGATGGAAAAAACTTTGGTTCATTGTGTGGCTTAAGTGATTTGGTACGACTGTCTGAATACAATGACCATGTAAAACATCATTTGATAAGCTGCCGCCTGTCTAAAGAGGATTTTAAGTGAAAATGAGCTAATCTAGGCAAAGATTGGCCTATTTCACCTCGCTCAGGAGGATAAACAAAAAAATGTGGATTTGCTATAGGCATCGCCACACTCTGGGCAAGTTTTGGAGAAGTGCAAAGGTAACATGTCAGTATCCTGATCATGATGGTGTCAGGAAGCGTATCCAAGGCAGAGATATAATTACCTTGCATATGTCTCAGGACATTCAAAAGCTGTTTGGAGTTATTATTCCAGTTGAATCAGGTAGTCTTCAGTACCATTTTCTGTTATATTATATTCTGCTCGAAAAGAGAAGAAATTCTTTATTAGATGAAGGGTACTTAAGTACACATCACGTTGAAAAAAAATAGATCTATGTGTAAGTGCTTTTAATTACAGATGGAAATATGTGCAATGTTGCTCGGTTGATAATCAATGTTTTTGTAGAAGATCAAATCACCTGACAACGCAATATACTTACTCATGCGTACGATTCACAATTATTTGCGGTCAGTTTTCCTCAGTTTGTATGATTCTCATTAACCAGTATGATTAAATTTGCGGACTAAAACACCCCTTATTTGATTAAGAATAATAAAAGTAAACAGTGCATGTTGGTTTTTAATTCCTGATGGATGCTACTGGGCTTTACTTTAACTGAGAAATTTGCAATCGCTTACCTCAGCTCTCTGTCTCATGCCGTAAGAAGCACAAGAAAAAAGTTGATGATAGTGAGTCTTAGCTTAGACAAGAAGAATCAGAAAAGAATCTACGGTCCCCAGAAACGCCACTTTTAAACACGAGACAACTAAGGTAAATTGAATTAAGTGTAATTTGTTTTATTTAAAACTATCGTTCAGATTATGATACGCGAAAAACTCTCCCCACCGATTTTTTCTTACATTTTGTTAATCAAAAGTTTCAATAATTATAGAGGCTTTCTTGTTGATCGTCTTAATAGTAACAGTTTCCAGGATCCAAGGGGAGCAAAAGAGAGAACAATTTTCTGTGTAGCTAGGTAAGGCGACATGCCGGCTTTATACTTCTTCCGGCGTGATAACGATAATGATGACAACAATGGGCAAAAAGCACCGTCCGCTAATGATGACGATTATCATAGTTATTAACAAATCTCTGTTATAGTCCTGAAAAAAATCTCAGGGGGTCCTTTGAACAATCCACTTTATCTCGCCAGAAGTCAAAGTTGCCTACACTCATTCTAAGGTTCGTGCGATTTTACAACGTGTCAGCGGAATGAATCAAATCTCTATACTGACATTCTTGGGAACAGAAAAAATTACTTAGAGCAAACATTCTAAGTATAGTGTTCATTCCGTGCAATGGGGCATAAACAAAGGTTCTGGTGGAAAAGACACCTTATTTTATACCACTGATGACATGCAAAAAGGGTTATATGGGTACCCGGTTAAAAATATATTGATAACTCTATTAATTAATACCAGTTCCAATTTAAAGGAGAAAGTTATGAGAATGAAATAAAAGTTGTCTGTACCCCGAAGCATGCCTTCACTGTTTAGACTGATAGTCCTAGAGCTTTTTGAGCATGTATTCGAATATCTTATGACGATAAGCCCGCCACCCACCCAATCCCGCGCTATGCTGTTTTCACGTAGCGGCTGGTCAGCGGTCACGTTTATGAGGTAAACAAACCGATCGATTCCTGATCACCGTTCTTGTTGATCGGAAAATCAAAATACCAGCGTGATATTACCGCGAAGATGGAGCAGTTATGTTACTTTATTCGTACTTAACATTCGAGTCGAAGCTTGGATGGCACAGGTTATTTCTTGCGGTGGAATCGACGAGGAGAATTCGAACACTAGTTGTAGCGTTTGAATTGTTGAAAGAAATGGTCGCATGGGGATGGTAAATTTAACTAACAATTTCAAATTTTGCCGCTTGAATCGAAAGTAAAGTTCATTTGAATTGCTTTCGTATGTATTTCTGACGGTTTTAGATCTACCTGCTTGATTTATATCGGCTACGCTTCATGTTGACAAGTCCCTCAAAATGGCGGCCAAACTTGGAGATTGCCGAAAATTAGGTAAGTTCACGGAGTTATAAAGTTCTCGTGAAGGTCGGGCCGCAAAGTTTTTTTCTGTAGTTACCTTTTCTATGGCACCTACCTCCTAGCTATGTTAGTTGGATAAGTTAAGAACGCCTCACTTTTTCAAAAATTTATATTGAATTTGATCGGTTTTGGCGGGTGTGATTTAGGCGAACCGATAAGGTGTCATTCAAGTCTTCCTGTTTCCTTGATTGACACGTGATGTTTACGAAAGTCGCCTCGATAGATAAGATAGAGTTAATATACATTGCTGTGGTATTTGTTTTTTTGCTGAATTCCGTAGTTTTTTGTAAATAGTCCTCCAAAGTTGTATGAAATTAAAGTCTTGAAAAGTGTCACGACAAGCCTTCGCTCGAGTGAAATTTAATATCCGTAAAACACTGAAAAATAAAGAGATCCGATCAAACTGATTGTGGTTTTAGTATAGGTACATGAATGTCTTACAACACACGAGAAACGAGCGAAATCCGTGTCTCAAGCAAAATCGACCGGACCGCTCTTACAGAGACACTCTCTTAAGGAAGCATTTCTCTACTTCCTCGCAATAAATGTAGAAAGCCCTGTTTTGGTATTCATGGCGATTTTGGCAAAATTTTGACACTTATCACAGTTTGTTAAGTTATCGTACAACGTCAGACGGATTCTCCAGATGAAAGTATCACTGGAAAAGTTATAACAAACTTTTCATGAATGTTTTAACGCTACAACATACGACAGTAATCAGCTCGTGCCTTAATAACATGCTAGTAGAGCCGAAAAGCCACCTTATAGAGAAAATCAGCAACATTGGAGGGAAAAAGGAAGTTTACAGTGGCAGATATTTTGTCGTAAAGGGAGGTTTAAGAGCATGGAAACTTGTAAAGTAAGATGAAACCAAACCAAGAGTCCACAGCTATTCTGCCACAACAATTTATTATTCACTAAATGTTGTCCACATTTCATTAATGAAGTGACTAATTACATCCCTATTATTAAAAACAAAAAACTTGATCTTCTTGCATTAAATGTATGAAAAAAAAGATAAATAAATTAGAAATGCGAACGGATTTGAGAAACGCCCAAAAAGAATGAAATTATCTGTTACGCCACAGCTATGGTCTTGTCTATCTTATTTGTAAGTTTAACACAACGTCAAAAGTCGTCAGCCTATAATTCAAATTTGGCTCAAGCGATTTTATAAAGGCAATGAAACTCTTGTAGCCTAACGTATAATTAGACAATCTCAACGAAACTGTCTCTATTACAAAAAGAAGAATACCTAAACCATGTTTATGGTTATGATGCAGTGTTTTCACAGAGCGCTTTATTTTTTTTTTGCTTTTCTCGCCAACGTCATACTTGCCTAGCTGTAGTTACGTGGAAATATTAAACCTTATCTGAGGATTCTTTATCAGTCACACAAATTTTATTCCTAGCTAATTTGGAAATTCACAACATACTTTTTCGCTGGTTTAGAAATGTTCAATCTGACGATGCGGACGGTCATAGAAAAAGCTTGCATTTCGATGTACATCAGTCTGAGAGAACACTGCATTGCAGTCACCCAACTTAAGGTAACAGTGTGTCATATCTTCATTTCACAAATGAAAATTTACAAAAAAAAAGAAAACCTTTCAATAAATATTTCCATAAAAAGCCGGCCGGTGTTTCTCTCTGCCTCTCGTTCCAGCGTTGCCAAGGCAACCTCAGTCCCAAAGGTCTACCCTTCCCGTAGGCGAAGATCTGGCTGCTGCTCAATGATTACTGGGTTTGCTGGCCCGAAGACAATTCTAAAACAAATTTTTAAGAGGTTAATTATCTTTTATCTCAACACACACACACACACACACACACACCCAAAAAAAACATAAAAAACAACACAAAAAGAAAGAGGAAAAACAAAGAGAAAAAAGTTTTAGTTATTTCCCTTCATAAATTCTTAGGTTTTTGGAGCTATCTACTCGGATATGACCAAAGTTACTAAGCATGCGTTATTTTGGTTCAGCCGATTCATTTTGTAGAGGGTTGGCAGCTAGTACAGGTTAACCTTGTAGGTACAGGGTTTAGCAAGAGTAACCAATCCGTAATCAAGGGGGTGATATGATTTACCTGAATGAAGCTCGTACTAGATGAACGGTTCGGTGCAACTGCAAGAATAACTTGTACTTTGTGCGACGTACGTACAGCAACATCCTCCACCTGCACTCTTCAAATTCGTAAACTCCGCTGGCCATCGGTTCTGCAGTGTTTCCGGCTTGTAGCATATCTGCTGCCATTTGTTTGACGTTGAAGATGGACCAACAGAAACCTCCGAGTGCCATTTTTGTCTTGTTTAAGTCATTCGTGTCCTGTTGTGTTGGAAATCTAATCAGCGTCATACTGACTTTAGTGAAAGGAAAATTCACTGGGGAAATATTGTAAGCTGAACAGCGTTAAAAAAATGTTCGACCACTCCCACTCCACCCCCCCCCCCTGCCCCCCCGCACTTCGTCCCCGTAAATCTGCCTCAAGTAGTATCTTTTTATATCATCCTCGTGAGATCGTATTCTAAAGGAAACAAGAGGACCATCTACTCAGTCAACTTTTTCAGTCTCGACTGATGATTTTTAAAGCAGAAATCTGTTCAAAGTTTTGTAGAACTGTTAAAAAATCTGTGGACACGCAGTGACGTCACGCTAGCTATTAAGTAACAATTAAAGATCGAAGGGGAAAAACATTAAGGAGCATTGGCCTCGGTCAGCCTTACCTTTTTAAGTAATACGTCTAAGAGCTTTTCACTCCTCTCTGTCAGCAGTGACACGTGCTTTTCTGCTTGCTCCTTGTTATGTTGCTCCATCTCCCTAAAATTCCCAGCAAAATGGCATCCATTGACTTTACATTGTCGCTGCCTCTCCTCGAATACAAGCAGATGGGTTTGCAACTCCATCCTAAGGGTAAACAAAAAGTAAAAGCTACATGAAGGTATCTACTGATGAGGAAAAGAAGTCACAACCGTTCAGCTCAACTCATATTTTATATTTGTTTATTTAATTATCTGCTGTTGATTCTTGAAAGTGATAAGGATTATGATAGGACAAGCCAAATCGAGGATATTTTCCCAATAACACTGCGTTTGAGTCCCAAAGTAAACTTTTGGGGCTAATTTTGGATCAGTTTTAATCTTGGAAGGAGGAGCAAACTGAACGGAAGCTTTCCAAAATTCAAGAGATTTATATATTTCAAGATGATAGTTCTTAAAAATTATTTACGGTAAGCTTTGAGTACATGTAGGAAAGATAAAGAAAACCTTGAACTTAGTGAAAATTTTCAAAGTCATACATGTTAGTATGGTCGAACTGGGCTGAGCTTAAAAAATCTAATACAAGAAACTGCATACCCACACCAGATGCTTTTTTTTCTACGCACTTAAAGATAATTTCATTTTAAGTTTGAAATGATAATGTACAACGCTTTGTGACCACACCTTCTCGGACGCTTCCTGCATTTTAGAAGGCAACGGATTTCTCTCCTTGGGCAAGTCTTCTCAAGATGAAGTTCCTTGTTGGTCACGGTGGTATTTTGGTGGCATTGTTCACATGAGATGACTGCGTAGAGACATTCCTCCTTAGGAGTCGGCTCGTCCTTTCTTTTGATACTGCGTTGGCAGCCCCTATTCGAACAGGATATGAGGGCATCGGGGCAGGTGTGTCGTGCTACCACTTCGATGCTCCCCCTCTCGATGCACGCTGTGCATTTTACCTCAATCTTCTCCACCAGCTTTTTGAGGGTGAAGTTTGTCTTCAGCTGTGTGGAACTCCATATGGGCTTTTTACAAAGGGGGCAATGGCTGGTAGTTGGGTTTTGTTGCACCCTGCTAATACACGTTTTACCGAACGTGTGCCCGCAGTCAGGCAAAATAATTGGCTCCAGCATCAGGGTATCACCAAAGCACAAAGAGAACATGGATTTCGACTACTCTGAGTTTTCGCAAAAGAGAATCAAAGGAATTCACCAGAGTTAATCAAAGGACGCAAAGAAAAAAAAGAAAACTACCGGAAACGTTGGAAAATGCGACCGACTCGTGAATAGGTTTAGTTTTGAATAGGGTTGGCTGAGACGATGGTGTGCGTGTTATTTATGACAATCGCAAAGCGAATTCGGACCCAAAAAAGTCCCAGATCCCAAGATTACTTTTGAAACTTAATCGAAAGATTCCTCAAAAATCTGCCTTTTACCCGTACGAGGTTTAGGGGAGTGGCTAGAACTGATGGCGTCCTAAATTCCACAGATTTAAATTTTTATGTTTTTTTTCCCGCGCTCAAGAGTCCAATCAAAAGACTAAATTTTTTTCACTGTTTCTTTGCTATCAGTTGGTTGGTTGCTGTACTAAGGAGAATTTTATGACGTTCTGAGAAACCTAATATATATGCATGCATGAGTTTACGCGTAAGCTTGCCTCACGCTAGCCACCGCCAGCATGTAAACGCGAAACAATCAGCGTGGTCTGTAAGCTGCTATAGTAGGAAACACTCTAGCGTTTTTTTGAATAAACTGACGTTGTAGGTCGGGCGTGTTGTAAGATGGGGTTAAACCGGTAAGAGTCTAATCTTAGGCATGTGGAACGTGGAGCGAACTGGAAAATAGCTAACACGGCACGTAGAGAAACTACTACTGAATTTGTTACAATTTGACTCGCAATCAATCGGACTCTTTCTACCGAAAACTACTACTGCACATAAAGAAGGCTTTCTTTGGTCGCATTGTCGCATACTGTTCAGTAGTTTGAGCAATAAGAGATGAGAGACAACGTATGGCAGGATTTCAGTTTTTCGGAAATTAAATTTTCTATATTTTTGAGAAAAAAATAGATATATAAGCTATCCTTACCATACTAGACATTCGTAGTCCTTTGGATAGTTAGTTATCGGTGTAATGTTATCCGTTTCGTAAATTAGGGTTTCTTGAGTTTTTTGAAGCACGCCAAAACATATCACTGCTAACAACTTGCCACTTAGTAACCAGACGCTATTTAGAATGCATGAAAAACAATAACAGCCATCCAGGGAATGTTAAAATTGAGCTCGGCTTCAATAAAGGACAGTTCAAATTGCCCTTAGTGCGATCAATATAATTCTCTAGGGACACGTTCAAAGTCAAAGGAACAGGTGAACTCGCCTACTACAAAGGGAAACTAAAAATATAAATTCAGAGATCTTACGAGACAATGACATAATTTTTTTTGATGAACGTGAAACAAAGCCATTTAATATTAAGTTAAACGTCAGTTCGACTTCAGTAAAGGCCAATTCATTCAAACCGACCCTCTGTCAGGGGTCCCCCCTGAGGAATACCTTGCGCTACAATACCCTAAGGACACTAAGAATCTACTACACAGGTCCTGTGGCCTGCTACAAAGAAAGACTGTTGAGTCCCGTGGGGGCACTTTTCTTAGCTGTCAAAAATCGAAGAAAGGATATATTATTCAAGTGTTATTAGAAAGGGAACAAGGCAGCTGTACTGCTCGATAACTTTGCCAATCCTTATTTCTATGGTCGACAGACTTTGAACTAATGGGGCCAAAATCTCCTCAGCAGAGGGTTTCGTGGTTATAAGATGCCATTGGATTTTTCTTAAATTCATTACAGCGGCTTCCAACTTAGTCCAAAGGCCGGTTAGTCTTTCTGGAGTTGAAGTACTGTCCTCAATGGCAGACCGGGCTGTAAAATAAAGCTCTTGAACGTCCAGCACAAAGTGTTCTATCTCGTCCGGATTGAGACTAACAACTGTAGAAGAAGTATGTCATTAAATAAGGCAACGTTGACCGAGGGTCTCAATGGAGTAACCGTTAGCCGTAAAACGGCCACAAAATTTTGCCTTTAGGCGTAAAAATTGACAAATTTTAACCGTTTGTCGTATAAAAAAAGTTGACCGTACACAAAAAATATTCTGGGACAGCAATGGAGAGAGATTAACCATTAGCGTAAAGTAGCTAATATTTTAACCGTTAGCCGAAAAATCCAACACCCCTTTGAGACCTTCCTGACCGTTTTGGTAGTCCGGGACCTAGAAGGGGGAACGAGGTATATTCTTATTCTAAAATAAGAAATTTATGTAACAAACGATCATTGATATTGCTGAAAGAGCAATATTTAACAAGGAACACTGCTTCATCAGTTTATATCGCATCTACAGTCCAGTGATAGCCTTTTTTGGAAAAGCTGATACGTAATTTCATTTTAAAAGGATTTGCGAAAGCACTAATAAATCATCAGCGAACGCGAAGAGCTTGGTTTTCCGGCTTAAGGTTAGCAATAGCAACTTCATCTCCCGAAACTAACAACTGGGGCTAATTCATAAGCAGCCTACCCGGATAGCCTACCTGGTTTTAAGCTTGTGCGCATCTGCTCGTCTACGATTAATAATGAAGATGACCTTACTCCTCTTTTTCTCCCTTCAAAAAGAAGCTTGGGTTGCATGGAGTTGGCGGGCCGCTCAGTACATTTTGTCCTTTTCTTTCTCGATCAAAATAATTTGCGCCCTTGTAGATCGCAGAAGAAGCAGTGGAATACGAATACTTTTCACATAATGACCACAATGGCGTTTGAGTAAGTGTTCTTGGAAAGAAGCCTGAGCAGTCAAGCATGCAATGTAAATTACCTTCCTGATGCGGGTTGAAGGATGCCAATTACAAGACACCAGGAAAGAAATCTATACCAGGAAACTTGTTTACATGCATCGTAGCTTTGAAAGAGAGGTTTTCCTTCCACGAGACGGGCAGTTACAGTTCCCTTTAATTTTTCGACAATTTATCGCCAACTGTACTTCGAGTTTTCTATAATTTTAACAGTAAACAGGGACCTTGTGAAAGATTCATAGCACACGTCCCGCAGTGAAATTAAATTAAAACAAAAGGTTTTTCTCTGTTGTGCCTCACCTCTTTGTAAGAAATTAACTGCAAGTGACATAACGATTTCCTGGAGTTACAAACTCGTAACTCTGACTTGGAGTACGGAAGCAAATTATATTTATAAAATCCATTCATCGAATCTGAAATGACTAACATGTAATTTTATAAAATCTCAAGAATATTAACCAGCTCGTGCAAAGCCTTGGATCCTAAATTCACCTTATTATGAAAAAAGAAATGTCACACCCAGTAATCATCATTTCGGATATGACGTTGATGTTACATTTGATACCAGCATAGGGGTGTTTCTCTAAGTGACACTATTTTTCAGATTAACGAGGGAAGTTCTTTTCGCTCCCTACAACAGCTTGTTTCATCTGTGCAAACAAATCTTGAAATGTCTGGTGATCACAGCGTAGGAGCCATCGGGCCAATTTTTACCCCAATGCACAAGTTGGTTCACAGGACTCACAAATTGCAGGCTGGCTACTGGGCGCGAAGCCCTACCGAACATTCGTGGGTGGACGACATTGCGCAAGTAAGTCAAAACCCAACTCTTGTCCCAGATGGCAAAAAGGTCAAGTTCGACCAGAGGCTTTGCGGAGACGCTATGGTGGCGCAACTAAAACAGGAAATTGTGAGGTGAGTAAGACAGTTTTCCACGAATATGGTCTACATTCTTTCAGCACCGCACCAGCTTAGATCGTAAAATGGCGAGCGTGAAAATGGTGATTAAATTCTAGTTTCAACCACTTTTTTGGTGATTTTGTGGCGGAAGGTGCCTAAGTACTCTGGAGCTTGCAACTCCTACTATAGAGACGGAAGGTGTATTCCTCTGCGGTGCTGCAACTAGGGCGAGGTTTTACCTGAAGTTTGGCGGCACTGTACTCTGGAGCGTGCGACTTCTACTATTGAGGCAAAAGGTGTGTTCCTCTACAAGACCTCACCTGGAGTTCTATAGCTAGATTAGGCAGGGGAAGGTGCTCAAGTACTCGTTAGCTTACAACTTGTACTATAGAAGCGGAAGCGGGTATTTCCTCAGTGGCGCTGCAACTAGTCTGAGGTCTCACTTGGAGTTCTATAACTAGATTTGGCGGCGAAAGGTGCTTTTGTACTCTGGAGCTTGCAACTTCTACTATAGAGGCAAAGGTGTGTTCCTCTACAGCCCTTGGCGAGGACTCACCTGGAGTTCTGTAGCTAGATTTTGTGGCGGAAGGTGCCTAGGTACTCTGGAGCTTGCAACTTCTATTATAGAGACGGAAGGTGTATTCCTCTGTGCCGGCACGACTAGGGAGAGGTCTGACTTCGAGCTCTATTATCAGATTTGGCGGTGGAAGGAGCTTAAGTACTCTGGAGCTTGCAAATTCTACTATAGAGGCAAAGGGTGTGTTCCTTTGCGAGGTCTCACCTGGAGTTCTATTGCTAGATTTGGCAGCAGTAGGTGCTTTTGTACTCTGGAACTTGCAACTTCTACAGTAGAGGCTGAAGGTGTGTTCCTCTGCGGTAGCGTGACAAGAGCATCTATAACTAGATTTGATAGTGAAAGGTGTATTTGTTGGTACTGAGAGATGACAATAACTGAGGTTAATAAAATATCTTAACCTTTCTTGTTCCTTTTGACTGTTCTTAAGGCCTTCTTAGTTTTATATGTTATGCATAAAACAACTCGTTAAACCAAAGAGGCACTCTCTCCCCCTGTGTTCTATTTGGGATAGATGTACATTGTCAATTGAAGTCTAAATTGGATACCGTAGTTTCTGTTTATACTGGATTGAGCACATAATGAAATATGTTATTAATAAAAAAAAAACTTCCTTTAACTAAATGGATAATCACTTATATCTTTTTCAATCTTCCTGTTTTTCAATTTGTGCTCTTGAACAGTATTTGAGACTACCTCAGCCAGTTATGTCTGTCAAAGGGCCCTCAAAATGTTTGTTATATTTTGTTGAACCACAATTTATGAGTTTTAAGCTCAAACGAGACCGTTCAAAACCTCACACCACGCAAATATGATTGTTTAAACTAAATACTTTCTGCTATGCATGTATTTTTTTATTTTTGAAACTAGAAACTTTCTTTCAGTACTCGTCAAGAAGGCTCACACTTGAGGTACAATGCCACATTGAAATATCTCTTGAATAAAATGAATAGTAAAAAACGCCCTCAGGGAACTGAAGAAAACTGAAGCCCTTTAATGACAACGCGCTTAAGCTGGGTGACCAATAACTAACTAACTATTTATTAACAATTATCTCACCTTCACATTTCCCGAATCAACAAGGAATTTGTGAAATAAATCAAATTTTGCGCGGGGGATTTCTATCATGAAAAGGGCTAAAAGAAATCACCCTTAAGGGGCCTCTGAAGGGTGCCATACAAAACTTACACTCTCCTCTTTTTTAGCGTCTTTTTTTACAGTCCCTTTTTTTTTCGTGACTTTTTTTACACTCCTTTTTTCCGCGACTCTTTTTACACTCCCTTTTTTTCGCGACTTTTTTTACACTCCCTTTCTTTAGGCGACTGTGTTTTCGCGCCTATCATTGCGAGTTTTTTGGCGACCTCTTTCCGCGACTTTTTTTCCGCGACTCTTTTGTAGCGACTTTTACCGTGGGCTCAGAGCACAGCACGTGCGGGAAAATGGCGTCGTCAAATCATCGTCAACGTCGTCAGCCACAGAAAAAACAACGAAAGAGGTCAAATGACCATAAATGTAAATTAAGAGCGGTTCATTAGCATTATTGAACATCAACAGGACCATCGTCACTGGCCTCTAAAACAGCTAGGACCTCTTTTTGTGCAGCTACAAATTGCTGCCTTGAACCCATATGAACTGGCCTAGCCTTGCAATGGGAAACAACTGTGTTAAATACATTTTGCACAAGATGAAAATCGAAGAAAAGGGCCACAAAAAATTTCCTCTAAAAACTCAAGTGCTAGTGCAAACGCGGGGTTAACACTTAACTGCAGATTTTATTCAATGGCCCACAAATTTCACGACGAAATACTTTTCGGTTCTTATCATCTACACGAGAACAGTGAAGCGTTTCTCAATGATAGCAATCTTTTGTTCTTATTATCAGACCTCGTGTTGGGAGTTCAAATTGCTATAAGCCAGTGTTTCTCTTTTCAGCTTTTTAATGTGAAATCTGCTGTACTTTAAATGGAGAATTCTCACCATGGTTAAGCCGTAGCTATTAGAAATTTTACAACCTCAAGATAAATAAGAATCTAAAACAAAGGGATTAACAAAAATACAGATAAAATGTATAATTTTAGGCGACAGCACATTGACAGTCTAGACAGTAAGAACCATCGCTAGGAGACGTGATAAAGCGATTCATCGTTTTAAGACGACGAAACTACAACTTACAGGCGGCTAAAAAACTATTAGAATTGAAGGTAAAAAAAACATGGTTTGAAAGGATAGGAAAATATATTATTGTGAAATATAAGCTTAAGCTTACTTTCATTTTCAATAACTGATCATGAAGCTACTAAACGTTCAGCAGCTCGATAAAAACGGTTTCATCCGAAATATCATTGACTTACTGATAATGTGGCACGATGAGTAGGGTATAAATTTATTCGCTAACAAGCTAAAATATAAAAAAAGATTCTTACAGAATAAGGCTCGCTGCATCTAGTAGACGAGGCTATAGAAGTAATTTTTTCCTTTGTTGAACGTCGAGTGGACGGCGCTGCGAATACCTCGTTCAGACGAATTTCGCGCCAAAATTCGATCTAAATGACGCAAGGGTTATGACGTAAGACCCCACATGGACTGCTCCATTTCAAACTTTGGCAGTTTCGACGTGAACCAATTGCTGTAACACTGAACCATTTCGCTTTGTACTAAACCATTTGTCGTCACGCTAAACCATTTGGGGTCACGCTGAACCATTTGGGGTCACGCTAAACCATTTGGGGTCACGCTGAACCATTTCACTTTACAGTAGGTAGACTGATGTGATACTTAGCTATTGCGGCTTACGATTAACCATTTGACGCTTATTTAAGCTATTTCGCGTTACTCTGAACCGTTTGTGTCAAGTCACTGAACCAAAGTACAGTAAGCTGGACCATTTGGCATGACAATGAATATCACAGCACAACGATCTATTCAAGACTTGACTTTGTCATTTTCGACACTGAACCATTTCAGTAAACACTTGGCCACTCGTGTTTTTATTGATTCAGTTCAACACAGCTACACAGTTTCTGAAATGCTATTCACCAAAGGCTACTTGTCCATTTGTATTTTATATAAATCTCTTAAAATGAGATAAACCGTTCTCCAAAAGACAATCAGACCATGCATTTTGGTTTATTACAAACTATTTATTTTGCCTGTATTTTTGGCGGTGACGGCCGTCCGTACAAATTACGTTGTCAACTTGGTTGACAATGCTAAATTATCCTAAAAAACTAAATAGTTACGTACACAAGGAAGACTGATCAATCTGTGATTTTCTCAGTCCATCTGCCGGACGTAAAAAGACGAAAAAATATATGCGTCCTAGCAGTCGTTAACTGTTCATTTGTATTTTAGACAAAATCTCTTAAAATAAGATAAACTGTTCTCCTAAAGACAATTAAACCACTTCTATTTACTACAAACAACTTATTTTGGCGATGACGGCCACCCGTACAAATTACATTGTCAACTTTGTTGATAATACTAAATTACCCTAAAACCTAAAAAAGGAGATAGGGATGATAAAGCCTGCGTAACTAACAGTTTTGCGGCAGTTTTGGTTGACAGAACCGTGCCAGTCACGACGGGAATGTGAAGGAACAAACTACCGCTCGGCCGCATAAATCTTCATTGACCAACCAAAACTTTCTAGTTACACAAGCTACAGACTATATTTTCGGAAGTTTTAGGACTATAAGAAGCCATCCTTTCACATCTTGCTCTTTTCCAAACCAAATTCGGTGATGAATTGGGACAGTTCGCTTTCCAACCGACTTGCTTCGTTCCTAAGGACAGAAAGCGAGCTCACTTAGAACTTCTGATGCTGCACACTCCCTGATGATGCTAATGTTTATATAATTACAAACGATGCTCCTATTTCTTAGGATGACGAGGTTGTCTGTGAAGGGAGAGTTGAGGGTAATCTCAAATTCCCTCTATCCCCTTCCCCTTGACAAAAAAATATTTCCAAGATGAAATGGTGGTCTATGAAGGAGCAAGGGGTAATTCTCACTGCCCCCCCCCCTTCCTATCATTTTCACAAAATCCTTTCTTGAGAATGCTAGCTTAAGAAGCCGTGAGTAATCCCTTATCCATGTCACACCGTTCCCTTCAGCAAAAGAGAATACCAACCCAGTGCGAAGAGGGGGGTTATGATACATTTGAGTTCAGAAGAAAATCATTTTCCCCCACCCCACCCCCATTTCGCTGTTAATTTCTTCCCCTTCCCTCCGTAAACCTCAGTTTCTGCTTCAGCTGTTGTCATCAATTAATTGCCAATAAGTAGGACAGAATTACCTTAATAGTTTCGCATCATTTTCCATTTTCTTGAGCCTTTCTATTTCTTTATACAGTTCGAGGATGCTTCCTTTCAAATTTTTCATTTCTCTCTGAACCTGAGACCCACGCTTCGCGATGGTTGAGGTCAGTTCTCTGAAATACAATAAAATAAAATGTTTCTTTATCTATAGTAACCGGGGAGTTGTTAATGCATTGTTATGTATCTTATCGCCAAACCGTTGAAATACCGCGCGATTAAAAGCGAACTAACCGACACACGCACTGTAACAAGATAACAGCTAAGACCGGAATGAACTTGTGGAGAATCGGTCTAGTTTTTTAGTTTACGCTGATAATACCACATATTATAAACACGTGGAATTAATACGCAGTAATCCTTATAACATGATCAAAATAACAAACATGTATGAGGAATTATTCAGCAAGTGATATTCAGTTAAACCAAAGGCAGCTGAGATATAAAAGTTCCTCTGCAGAATCAATCAGTTTTCAGGCTGCACATTACATTGAATCAACACTTTTAACAACAAATAGCAGTGTTTTCTTGGCATAGAAATAATAGCATGACAGAGGTGAAGACACTAAGACTTTGCATGCTCAGAATAGCATGCCCACTGGGTGCAAAATCAAAGAGCCATGGACTATTCTGGAATCGTTAGGTTACTGCTCTCGTACCATCCAATCAACACTTCCATACTTTTAGCATATGGCACCGTTTCAACATTAAGTTTCAGGTCAAGTGAATTTACCCTCTGCTATGTGCTAGAGAGCTTGAGTTTGAACAAGATGATGACAGCATTTTCGCAAACACGACAGTCACTTGAGCTGAAAGGCATCAATGGGATAAATGGCTTTAGTTTTGGCTCAAAATGGTGCTGTTACGCGGCAACAATCAATTGAGGAACAAATTTATGTTTGGCACCGAGCGTAAAGCGCGGGAAAATTTGCGTCAGTTTAATTCTCTGTAACCTGATTGGTCAAAAGTATGACACCTGGTCTGATTGGCAAGACAGCGAGTGTAAACCGCGGGAAAATTTGCGACTCTTGAACAATGTGCGACTTAATTGGTCAAAAGAATGACACTTCGTCTAATTTTACTCGCAAGGCTTTGTGGGTAAAAGAAAATCAACTAACAATCGCATCACAGACGCTTCAAAAATCACATGGCAGCCAAACTTACTGTTGCACTTGTCCACTGCACTTGGCGCTAATGACACTGACTTCTGCCTGAAGCTTTTCAGAAAAGTAATCCACAAACTGTCGTTTGAAAGCTATCTCTTTAGCACCATTGGTCCAACATACCCTCTCAATTACATGTACTCCACTGTATAACCCCCCACACAAAGCCATGAACCACCATCCTACAGTCTTCCAAATCTGCAGTTGGAGAAACACGAATTGAAATGGACGCTTCGCATAGGCATACATACATTTGTAATGTTGCGAGGGTTGTCATGACCAGTTGAAGCGCTCTGAGGCTGTCAAATACAAGTTGTCTCACACGAGTTACCAACAACCACACAATCCGGTAAGTTATGTTTCAAAAGCATTTTCTTTTGGTAAAGCTCAAAAAAGTTCGGTAAATCAACAGGATACCAGTACTTGAAAAAGCTTAGTGTTAGAAATGTCTCGCTCTTTCCTCTTCCCTGCTTTTGTTTCCTTTAGCAGATTTCTATAATCGTTTCGATTCTCTTTCGCTTACTTTGCAAGACAACGGCTGTTTCTTATGTTTTCATTTGAAATTTTATGCGGGAAATTGAAGCACGGCCGGCAAGAATTGATCCCCTCGTGCATGCCCGACGTTTGACCGCTGTGTATTATGGCTGAGGTTCTCTAAATCAATAAAATATTTTAAACCTTACCAGTCCTCCCACTATGACTGTCAGTGTACCAGTGGAAATCGTTGGTGAAGCTAACCCTAGCACGACAGCTGGTCCGGTAGGTACCAAGCTCTGCACCTTTCGCTGAATCTTAGATAAAATCGAAGTTGTCATGAGCCACTACAGTTCGAAAATAGGTTATCGAGGGGCGACATATCCATCCAACCTCGGTACAATTGAGGCGCAATGGATTGCACTTCACCTCACAAGGGAAAAGACTGAAGATCGATTCCAATTGAAAGCAATTTTTCCTTCTATTTCTTTTTTTCTCATATTCTTCAAAAGCACGTGTTTTCTTAGCTTCGTTGGGAACGTTATAACTTATTTTATAGTAATCAGCTACAGAACTACCGCCTTTTTCTTTCTTTTTCCTAACTTAAAATAAAATGAAGTGCGGGTTTTAATCATTCCGGAGTACAGTTCATCCATACTGTGTTTTAGGCGGTCGAGCCCTCAACATCTATCAAATATGGAAGGCTAGAGTGATGGAGCAGAGGAGTTAATTGTCGATCAAAACAACAACTCAGAAATGTCTTTCAGCCATTTCCTCGTTTGAAATAGAATTACAGTAAACAATTTAATACTCTTCATGTGCTCCTTCGACCTTAACTCTTCTCTGACAAGGGTAATTTTTTTTTCATCGTTTGTTGTCCCAGTACTAAAGAAGTGTTCTTACATTCGCTCCCAAAGCGATGGCTAGTCTTGCATTACGAGGCGCCAAGAACTTCCTCGAAATCGCTTGCCAGCCAAGAGAGGAGCGAAACTCGATATCTTCACGAAAATCAGTGCACAGACGGGGCACATCCAGTTCGAAGTTCGCTTGGAAATCAAGACTACAACAAACAAACAAGATAAAGAAATTAGTAACAACAAAAACGGATATTTAATCGTTTCCCCTCTTGGGTGTCTGCTTCCTGGTTTCCTAAAGCCAATAGTCTTGATGTCAGTAGATCTTAACCCTTGATCAGCATCTAATTTCTCCTTACAATATCACCGGAGACTCAAACGTCCAGGTTACGAGAATGAAGGAGATGAACGCCCACTTAAGAAGCTCATGACTGTTTAACAAATTCTCTTTGTCAGCACATTAGGAAATGTGTGGAGAACAGTATAGAGAATATGCATACTGATGTAAGGGTTTAACCCTTTAACTCCTGAGAGTGATTAGTAACTATTTTCTCCTCCCAGCATCACCCCTAAAACAAACATTGAGGTCATGAGAATAAAGGAAATGATCACCAGCTAAAGAAGCTCTTGATTGTTAAACAAATTCTCCTTGTCAGCAGCATAGGATATGTATAAAGAACAGTATGGAGAATATGCATGTGGATGTTAGGGTGTAAAGGGTTAACGGGTTAAGGGACACAATACTCACGCTGGGGTGCCGGGCTCAAGAGATACCTCTGGTGTTTCGGGCAGAAGACTACGAAGGCGATCTGGGAAAAGAAAAATATATTCATATGTACTTAAGGGACCAGTCATTAGTTATCATCTGAGGGGATGGGGGTGGGGGTCGGAGGATGTCGGTCTTATCACGATAAAATTTACCAGATCCCCTCATAAGGCCCTGTAATATTCTTACGATTTCCCTCCCCCCCCCCTCGCTGGCAGTAAATTAGTGTTGGCAGTCAATTCTCAACAGTCCCACTTTATACTCTGTCGATGATGACTGAACCCCCCGCCCTTCCTTTCCCCCTTTGAAACAATGTTATCCTCTCCTAAATCCTCCCCCCCCCCCCGTCTTCTTTTTCCCTTTCATATAAGTGACTTTATGATGTACCTTCAGTTATTACTCTACCTCAGTTATTTTGTTACCCTAATGCATTGCCTCCGTAACAAGCATTCCAGTAGGAGAGATGAACTTTTTAATATCATAACCGCGCGAAATGCGCGGAACGAGAGTAAAAGAGTCGCAGGATGGGGTTGGGGTCGGGAGAGGAAGGAAGGCTCGCAAGCGAATCCAAGCTTTTGAAAAATCTGTTTGCCCACGAATGGCACTTCTGATTGATGCGGCGTGATAAAATTGACAGGTTTGACAACTAGCTATCAAAATCCTTGTGCAAAATGCGAGAGTGACCTACGATCAGAAAAATCACAGTGGCGGAAGACATGGGAGGTTTTAGCTCGACCAGTTCTGTAAACTGATGCAAGCTGTTTTTCAAAGGTACTTCTTCAGATAATTCCGGCAATTCACTATATACTCATTCAAGAATTTTTAGGCTTACGTACACATGCATGTTCACACATCATTCATGTAGCATAGATTAGTTCCTGAACACTGACCTGCCATTTCTTTTTGTGCCTCACAAATCACCTGAGTTTGAAAAGTTGAACAACAAGCCGCCATATTCCTTCCCAAGCCACTCTTTATGTGATTGCACAGCTCCTATTGACATAATGAGTGATAAAGTGTTCAATTTCAGATTATTCTTCCATTGCAGCTGTTGCTCGGCAACAAAACTGTTTACACATGTAATTTTCACCTTTTTGTATGTTTCGAGGAACTTAGGATGAGGATGGAATGGATGATCGAACTCATTCACCAGCTCGTCCAGTCGACCAATCTCTTCTGTCATAGCCTCAGTCACCTAAAGAAAGGAAAAATTTTGTCGAGTAAGCAACATCAGACTTTCTCATTGGCCGAAGGGGACAAATCTTCAAACCCAACGCCAAAAGAATTTGTCCTAGGTAAAAACTGGACAAAACCGACCAAATAAACAAAACCGTGATAAACTTGTGATTCATCTGTCGTAAAAGCTACGACCAGCGTGTTATTGAACTGAAATCAGTTAACTAGAAAGGCACAAAATGTCTTTTGTTGCAACACTCAGGGTTTCTTAAAATTTTAAAACGACTTAGAATAAATCTTGGAAATGGAAGGTGGAATCCTTTGCCGGCCGGTCTTATGAACTGATCAGGCGCTGACGGAGTCTGACGGCTTTGAAATTTGACAAAAGTTGTCCTTTGGTTTTTTTTTGGGACAATTCTAGTTTTGTCCGCTGGTGCGGAAAGGCCTAAGAGTAAAAATGGATACAAACAAGGGATTGGGAAAACATGAAGAACTGTTGTCAGGGTGGGGGACGGGTAGCATGGGATGGACTGGCTTTCCATTTCAGGGGGGAGTAGCAATACTCTGGGTGTGGAAATTGCGAAAAGCTCCGACAGTTTAGTTCTGTAAGGTTGTGTTCTGATTTGTGTTTATCCTCACTACTATTATGTGTAACTTTTAAAAATATAAGCTTCTAAAGATCTCCAGACTGCTTAGTCATGCTGACTTGCATACCATAGAACTTCCACAACATTTCATCAAGTCACGCACTTATTACGTAATACTACTAAAATAGTTCTTCTGTAAGCTTCTGGAATGTTCCAGAACACTTTGTTAAGATATAAAAAGACTCATGTAGTAGTAGGGGTAGTTGTTGTTGTTGGAGCGACAACTGTTTTGAAAGCTATACCGAGAGAGAGAGTGTTACTGTGGAACATACCTCATTTCAAGGACCTTTGGAGACAGCAGTGAGATTGTATCGGTGATGAGCTAGGATATAGACTGTGGTGGGCTTAATTAAGTTTATTAACGATAAGTATTGTACTGCTTTTAGGATTAGCTCCTTGTTAAGAACATCACTCGCTGTTTAATAAATTAGTAGAGTTTGTGGGATTGTAGTGTTTTTCTGTAGGTTAGATTATATCGTAACATTACTATAGGTCATCATACTTATTACAAATTAGGTGCATATCTGTGTGTACTCAGGCACTACAGCAGTAAAATTAAGGTAAACTCTTGATAAGATTTTACCACACACTTCAAAGTAAATTTGATATGCATATCAAAGGCACCTGACAAGCATCTGAGAAGCATGTCAAAAAAAGTCATCCATTTGATTACATACTTTTTGATCTTCCTGTTCTGAAACCTTACATTGTGAAAAACTTGAAATTACTGTGATTCAAGACTGAATTAACCACAAGTTTTAAACTTGTGCCTCCTAAAGAACATTTAAGTAGTTATTTTATTACCTGACTCTGAACTTTAGAGGTGATTTCCTTGATCTGGCGTTCAGTGTCACTTGTATAAATTCTAAGCTGTTCCTTCACATACTCCAGTCTATTCTCTTGCTTCTTCTTGATTTCCTCTAGTTTAGATCTGAGCAAAATAGAACATAATTATGAATTCAGCAAACCTGACAATTAACTAAAATCACAATCATTAAGCAAAATGAAAAAATTATCTGTCTCTTTCTCACCTTTGCTGAGATGCAGAATCCACTCTTTGTTCCATAAGAACCTTTAATGTGTTTACAATTTTCAGTCCACTGACTGCATGAGATTCAAACTTGGTTTGAATGGCTGACTTTGTAATGCACTCCTATAAAATCAAGAATGTAAAATTTCTATTGTGAAGTGAGAGTAATTAATTGACACAAACTCTTGACAGGCACATGTGTTTAACTTTAAATGGAAAAAGTACATTAACTAACATATACATCACGACTCTGTGGTAGCAACCTTTGCCTGGCTCTGACCAATAATTTAACACACAATAGACCCAGGGGTTTCAATAACCTTTTCCATGAGCAGCTGTCTATGGTGTTGAAGGTGGTAGTTCCCAGGTAAAGGGGCCAGGAGGCCCCTTTCAATGCTAAACATATAACAGTTAGGGGTCTTTCAGGCGATGGTAAACCACCTGTAATTAGCTTGAATGGGCAAGATTACCATTAGCAAGTTTGTACTCCTTGAATAACAATGCCATTAATTTCAACATTGCAATCATCAAATGTTTTTGCTGATCATCTTTTGGTTTGTAAGTGATCTGCTGACAGACTTGTGGCTACCTAAAAACTATGCTGGATTGTAAGCCTGAACAGCAGCTACAATACCTCAAATTTGTGTTCAAAGTTCTCAAACTCCAACTGTCGAGCAGGAAATCCTTCAACATGAATGGCACCACCTGAAAAACAACATGGCAATGCTAGTTACTTGATTTAATATAAAATCTTACTTTTTAACAGTTTGTCCATGCTGTCTCAAGAGAATGCACATTTTGATCAGCCACATACCTCCTTGAGGCATTCCTTGGTGATTCTGCATTCTAGTCATTAAGGTCTGGGTAAAACAGAAACAGGAAAAGAAAGTGGGAAAATAAATCAATGAAGAGGTGTGTCCTGTATCAAATGCCTCTTTACATAGCAGTAACAAAACTTGAAGACTTGTTCAAAGTTATTTGCAATTGGTCCTTGTAAACCCTGATATATAATATCCAGCAGTTTACCTCTTTAGCTGAGACAAAAAACACTCTGTCTTCTGCCTGTCCTTTGTCTACACACTGAAGCTCATCAACAAGAAAACTGATGCTTCCAGTGAGATGTTGATGTTTCACCTTAAGAAACCAGGTAAAAAAAATTTAAAACTCACACTTTATCACTATCATCTGAAAGTGGGGGAAGGGGAGGGAGGGGTAGGGAAGGGGAAAGGAGTTGTTGTCCAGGTGGATGGGAGAAGGTGGGATGAGTGGTTTGTTATCCCATCCATCATCATACCTTAATCCTTCCCATCTATCTAAGCCCTCCTTCCCATCTATCTAAGCCCCCCTTCCCCCCCCCACTATGAATCTCCCCCCCTGCTCCCACTATCAATCTATCATTACTTTTTTCCAGCAGCAATTTCTCATGGAAAGAGCGTTTGAAATGAAAGGCAACTCCAATGTTGTGTTTTGATTCCATTTTTGACATCTTTTGATTTCAAATTTGAATGGCTATCAAGAACAAATAAGTGCTTACTAACCAGCTCCATCATATCAGGTTCCAATGCAGTCGCATCCCATCTGTTATTTAGAATGAAGATGTTTGGTCTTGAAAGACGCTGATTCACTTTCCGAAAAAATTTTTTCTCCTGCAAATGACAAGGGTCAAATGAGAAACTACACAAGCATGGGAAGGTTACCTCTATGAATGCTACCACATTAGATAAAATATTAATTTGTCCTGTAACAAGTCACATTTTAGAGCAACTGAAAGTTAAAAAAAATTCAATCAAATTATAAGTTTGTATGTGATGTATCTTAAATTAACACATAGCACATGAATGGTCATGAACATACCGCATCTGTAAGCGTTGACTCCGCGTTAACAACCAGGACAAACACATCAGCATCCAAACAGTGCTTATCTATCCACAGATCAAGATCATGGTTCACATCTATACCAGGACTAAAATAACAGTTGTCTGTGAATATTTACATTGCAATTTCAGGCTTCCTCTTGGTGTAGAATACACAGAACATGTCACAATAGAGCAATGCCTCATTAACCTATTGTCTTCAATGTTTTCTTGTTCTTTTGTCTTTTTGTTCTTCTTAAACCTTCACACTCTAACATAGGTATGCATATTCTCCTAGCTGTCCTCTATACATTCCCTAAGGTGTAGACAAATACAATTTGCCGAACAGTCCAGAGCTTCTTTAGTTGGTGATCATTTCTTTTAATTCTTGTGATCTTAATGTGCAAATCAGGAGTGAAACTGTAAGGAGAAATTTAATTCTTAGGGCTCACAAGGTTATTTATACAGTACATTTAATCACTTGTATTTTGCTTACCTATCCACCAAAACAACATCCTTTGACAACATTTTACATCTGAAGTTGAAAAAATTTGAAACCATCACAAGTGATGACAATGTACAGGTAACACTTTATTGTAATGATACAAACCCTCTGATGTAATGTGAAATTAACATCTAGAACACAAGAGGCAGTCTATCTAAGAGCTTTTCAATACTAGAAGTGCATTTCAACTTTTTTGGAATTGGCTACCACTTTGAAAAATTTAGGAGCCAAGTGGTTATTAGAAGAAAAAAATTAATTTCACGCCCTGGACACTCATTGAAAAACCAATGACATAGCTTTATACTTTACTGTATGTGTATTAAACAAGGAAGTTGAGCATCATAACTTGAATTAACAAAGCCGAGTTCTAAGTTATCTGCCAAAACCGAAGGCTGAGGCAGATTACAGACACAATGCCTAATAATTTATGAAATCATGTAAAAAAACTGAATTTGGTAATTGTTTTGATTACACATTTTTTTAAAAACAATCACCAAAAGAAGACACCTCTCTCTGGGTTTGCAAAAGTTTAAGAACACTTCATGGAGTACCGTATTTCTTCACCTATAAGCCAAGTAATTTTTTCAGTATTTGACACAAAAGTTTGGGAGATTTTTTCTCAAGAAATGGGGTTCGGCTTATAGCCGAGGATTTGGGATTCAAAAACAAGTAGAAATTTAATGATGATGTGAAAGGACTGCAAATTCCATGACTGCAGTGCTCTTTTTGTGACATGCTTTAAAATTGTCATGACAACAACATATTTCTGACCACAAATCAGATTCTCTGCTTCCCACCCATTGAAGGACGATCTCACTCAACTCGGCAAAAATTCGTCTCATTTCACATTACAAATGAAATATTTGGTCTCTCTACTGTAAAAACCCCTCCATTGCTAGCTTGTCTAGTTCAGGACACTTGGGAGTGAAATGGCCCATTTTTGCATGTTTTGCAGACATCTTAAGCTTGCCAGAAAGAGTAGCCACCTGGTTTCTTCTCCAGTGTTGCACCACTGACTCACTATGTCCATGATCTTGAGTGATTTCCGAGCTGTTTTCTACAGCTTCAGCCTCTGTGATAAATTTTATCTTGAAAGCTATAGTATACAAAGAGCAGTGTGCTTTTGGCATGATGAGAAAAATAACAGAGATGAAAGAGATTCTCGATTGAAATGTTTGTCAGGTTACAGTAACTGAGAGTATTGTTGTGTTTCTGCAGTCATGTAGTAGTATTAACATCTTCACTGATTTGCTTTTTTTTCTTTTGGGTTTATTCTCATCCATTAGCTTTTGTGTTCACTGAGCCATTTCCCAATTTTTTGCGCGAGGTTCACTCCCTCAAATGGCCCATTACAATCAAGAATTATAGCTTATAGCGGTGGTCTTTCTGTTCCTTTTGGACAACACAAGTCCGTTGGAAGGTCTCTAACTTTTAGGGTCTTGACTTATAGGTGAAGAAACACGGTAAGGGCTTGGACACTTAAGGCAGACTATAAACTCCAAATGATAAATACAATGTTGGGTTATCTTGTCAACTTCCTCTGCTTTTGTATATTGATTGAATGCTCTTGACCAATCAGATATTTTATGATAAGTCTAATACATAATCACAGAATTAATTTGAAGCCAAAAAATGTTGACAAACTTAACCTCTTTGGAAAAAACCTGGACAAGAACAATTCATGTACAACATAGGAAACAACATAATGATTCTACTTTTACAACTAATGAATAAAGTTTGCAAGGTTGAACTGTAAATGCACTTTGATTAACAAGGAAAACAGTTACCTGTGAGTACATGTGAATGATACAAAAATTACAAAACAAAATCAAACCTGGACTTTGGCCAGAACACTTGAACAAGACTGCTAGGATCAAGCTTTTCTTTGCACAAGGCATGGGCAAGTTGACCTAATGACTGTTTCGATACCAAAAAGAAAAGTATGTAAGTATCATGATTATTAACTATTCATTAACTTATGCAGGGCAGATATCAATTGGAGTATTATTTAATCTATTTCATAAGTATTTTTACGCTTTAAGATAGTTTAAGTACCATTAATGTTGTCTAAATTGAATGTCAAACCAAAATTAATTGTTAAAACTATATAAACACCAAAGAAATACTGCTAGTTTAGAATTAAACGGTATGAGTAATTGATCGAGGTTTAGGCCTTTATCTGCTGTCAGGCTATAATGATCAAATACAAGCTATTAACCTTAAACCATATTTATGGTTACAAGACTAAGTGACAGTTTGAAAGAGAAAAATCATGTTTTCCTAACCAACTACCTGTCAGTCTTGAAATATGGATATTATGAAAAGTTGACTCACCAAACCCAGATTAAAACACCAGCCTGATGTTTATAAACACCAGATTCACCAGGCAAAGTTTGAAATAAATGCACTGGTTGCTTAATCAAGAAAATGTGGTACAAATAATTATTACAAAGGAGAAACTTAACAATAATTTTTAAGACATACCTTCACATCCTTTTTGTCATCACTCCCTGGAAGCAAGATATATGGATCTGGTAATTCTGAACCATGTACACTGAGAAAACAATTTGTAGTATGGCCCATTCCTGTTGGTAAGATCTTATCTTGTAGCATGGCATTTACTGTAGTGCTCTTTCCATTGCTGGTTCGTCCAAAGAATGCCACCTTCATCTGATCCCTTGATATTATCTCTGAGATGCTTGAAACCTGAGCCAGAAAGCCTGACACCTGTGAGAGAGAAATGCAATAATCAGTACTGACTTAATAAGAATTAATTACATTAAAAAATTGACAGTGACAGTGCAGGTACCTAGAGTGTGCATAGAGTGAGATGCACCTCAATTAAGGTTTTACAAAGAACTTAAGTCACAGTGTCCATAAATGAGATTGCGAAATTGTTGTCTTTGAGGCTAGCAATAATTGTCATGGCGATTGATTTCTTGAACTTCACTTCCTCAGATGGTTTTGGCATTGACATATTGTTTTAAGGTAAGAATTAGAAACATTAGTGTTTGAATATGCAGTTCACAGCAAGCTAAATACATTTCCCTTGTTAAGGAACAAACAGTTCTGTTGAGCAACGTTAGGTAGCTTTAGCATACATGTAGCTCATATATACTTTGTTTGCCCTTGAAAGTAGTAGTGATAGACTTTCATTACACATCAGCAATTTCAATTACTGGACAATAAAAACCTATTTCTTGTACTTTTGTTTTGTGCTGTGAAGCTAGGTGGACAAGTCCCTTAAATTTAATGCAAATTTGTGGGTGCGAGATAGGGATCCAATTAAAAACCTCTCAACAAAGTCATAGCAACCATAGTCATGAAAGGTTGGTTCTTATAGAACCAAGTTTAAATTTTACCCCTGGTCTGCAGTCTGTATTTTGCACCGACCAATTATTGTGCAATCTATCTGAAAGCTTAATCCATGAAAATCCTGAATGGTGTATGTACAAAATTTTAAACAATATTGTAAATATAACAACATTGCAAAGTTAATTAAAGACAGTATTTTATTGAAGTATCAATCAAGATAGCTTTGAAGTGATAAAATTTGATGTTCGATCACCGTCTTGGGCAAGCCCTGTCGGCCTATCGAAGACTCACAGCTGTGAGACTACTCTTATTAATCTTATCGAGAACTGGAGACATGCTAGGGACAATAAGCACCGAGTAGGAATCTTATCAACAGATATGTCAAAGGCCTTCGATTCTATGCATCCAGCTCTGCTGCTGAGTAAACTAAGAGCATATGGTTTTGAAGAAAATTTCATCGATTTGTTGTGCTCCTATTTATGTGGGCGCTCTAACAGAGTGAAGCTTGCATCTCGAAAAAGTTCCTGGAAACGGGTTAACTGAGGTTGCCCCCAGGGGTCAGCTTTGGGACCGTTGCTGTGGAATATTTTTCAAAATGACTTAGTCTATGAAATGGAACAGAATCTAAGCATGTATGCTGATGACCATCAGCTTTTTTAAATTAGTGATAATGTTGGTACGATTAATGACAACCTTAATGCAAACGCAAGAAAAGCATCTTCATGGTTTGAGTTGAACTAACTTAAGGGGAACCTCTCCAAATACCATACCATGTTGATCAACAATAAACAAAGAGACGGGAGAGATGAGATAAACGTAAATGTACAAGGAACTGACATTGATTCTATGAACAGTATTAAGTTACTAGGTGTCACTATTGACAACAAGCTTAATTTCAGTGTGCACATAAATATCATGTGCAAGAAAGCTAACCAGAGGATAGGTGTACTAATGAGACTCAAAAACTTAGTGCCCACCGTTGCTAAACTACACCTTTTTAAGGCTGTGATCCTTCCGTACCTCACCTACTGCCATCTCACCTGGCATTTTTGCCGAGCAAGTGACAAGAGAAAACTTGAATGCACTCAGGAGAGGGGTTTGCGTGCAGTCTTCAGAGATAGTAAATCTACATATGAGCAATTAGTTAAGAAGGCTAATTTAAAATCTCTTTATGAAAGAAGGCTACAGGATATAGCTTGTTTAATGTTTAAAGTGAGGCATAATCTGTGCCCACCGACTGTCAAAAATTTATCATTGAAAAGTTCCACTTACAACCCCAGAGGCACAGATTTCCACATTCCTAGATTTAATACTGTTACCTATGGAAAACATTCCCTAAGATATATTGGCCCTTTGCTGTGGAATCGACTTTCAATTAACATAAAAACTTCACCTTCTCTACAATCTTTTAAAAAACAGATCTCTTTAACTAACCTTTCATCTAAATTAGAATACGATTGTGAGAACTGTGTTCTATGTAGCACATGAACAATTATCTGGCTCAGGGAACGCTCTATGTGTTTATTTGATTTAATAATGAGTATTAAATAAGGTAGTTTAAACTTTTAGTTCTTAATGTCAATGATGTATTTAAATTTTATCTATTGTAAATAGTTAAATTAGTTGAATTTTAACTTGTTGTATTGAGTTTAGGTGTCCCCTATTAGTAGAGGGTTTCTTACCCTCGGCTAGATCGATTTGACACATGAATAAATTTTTTTCATTCATGCATTCATTCATTCATAACAAAATAAATATAAAAAAACATTAAAAACAATCAAAAGGTTGTATGATATACACCGGTTTCACAACATTTAATTTACCAATTCTCGTCATTATCATGGCGCTTGAACGCGATAATTGACAATCTTACCTCGCTTGGAAATTTATCGATGTCTCCCTCATCCATAAAAGCTATTTTGTAGTCAGCTGAGAATTTGTTACAGGCTGTGAGATACTTTGTGAGGCGTCCGAATATGGCGTTTATCTCCTGCTTCGCTTCTACGAAATTGTCCATTCCGCCACCTCGAAAAGATTTAGCTCGCTTAAACTGAGACGATTAGTTCCTAATGTTCACTAGGATGTTCATTGCCTGCCATCGCGTTCGCCCGAAGTTGATTGCAAAGCTGCCTCGGCATGCCATGCGACCGTGGGAGACTGGTTACTAAACTGAACAACACAAAATATGCACCTACTAAATTAGAGAAACGACGTCGTCGCAACAAACCAAGTTAAAAAAAACATTTTTCAACGAAAGAGTTACTTTCTTCGGCTTGAGACCCCTTTCTTGTGTATTGTCAGGATATTTAAAAATGGCAACCAAAAGAAGGCGAGGATGTATTTCTGTTGAGAAATAAAGATATTTGTGAAGAGATATAATCATCGTCTTGACCCGCTATATTAAAGCTACATCTGACGAAGGGCTGACGCTCGAAAATTCAGCTTTTTACCCTTTACGGTGGCCAATTTACGTTTTCAACTAAGTTTTTAACACTAAATTACCTGTTATACTCTCCCACCGACGCAGCACCACAGTTTCTTTAGAAACTTACCCCCTTAGCTTTATCCATCTGAACGAAGTGCTCCTCTTTGACATCTTCCACAACTTGACATTGAAAACAACACTGCGAGGGGAAATAACTTACAGTGGCCATGACACAGAAAGAATCAAAACGAAAAGTTCAAGTTTGGACGCATGACGAAATCCTGTCCTCACACCAAAACTACCAAGTAACCCAAGTCACCATGAACATGGCAAACTCTTTTGTATGTTCAAGGATTTCTTCAAAGGACTATTTCCATTCCAGAATGAGCCGCTACCCAAACAGCGTTTCTACTTTTCATCTAATTCGTCTATTTGTCATACTTGAGCAAGTTCCATTACTCAAAACCGCGATAGTCAGTTAAGCTTTGGTTGCCTTCATTCTACTTCGTCTTGCGCATCTTGCCGTTTGGTTGATCGTTCACAACTTTCCATTGCGTTTTGTCTGCGCATGGGCGAGACTACACCTTTCGAATCGGTTAGAGTTTGCTCAATAGGTAATTTGCATAATTCTGTTGTCACGCTAGCAAAATCAACAAAAGTTTGAAGTCACTCAGGCGAAGAAAATTAAAAAGTACCAGATGTTTTTACATTTCTATGCTTTCGAACATTTTAATATTTTTTTGATGGTTCGGTCTGGACTTGAGAAATATCACGTAAGAAAGAGTGTTGGAAACTGGACGCTACGTTAATTATTCTTAGGTTGATTGATGTCGTTCACCAACCAAACAAACATGTATGCGGCACGTGTTTTATCGCCCCATATATGGTACGGGACGTCTGATATAGGTTTCCTTCGACTAAACCGAGAGTTATGAATGGAAGTTAACCGAAGCGTGGTAGGAGAATCGTCAAATCAAGTGAATAAATCGTGAGTTAATCTGGGTATCTTAATTCCTTTGCTCCAAAGTTTTTTTTGGATAGTTATAAAAATTGTATGGTTGAAAGCAAGGAGAAGTACAAATTTGATCTGGGAGTTAAAAGGTTATTACCAATTTAGCCAAGCAATCAACAGAGATTGAAATACTTGAGAAGGCTGGCCATAGATATTCAGGGGTCCTTATGCATAAGGGTTTTATATTTTAAATAAAAAAATTAAAATTAATATTTTAAATTAAAAAAATTTTAGTCAGGGTTTCTTTATTCTTTTGCTAAAAAGCTTTTTTTGTATGATTTTCTCTATTCTTTTTAGGGCATCCAATCATCAAATTGTATACAAAAGTAGCACTACTGAATTTTCTTTTAAAGCTTTCCAATTTGGAATCATGTTTCACATCAACCCTGGGTTGTTGTAATCCAGCTTTGAACAACCTGGTGGTGAATAATTTCTTTAGACATGCATGTTTCTCTTCTTTTATTTATCTCTAGGGTGATTGTGGAGCAGCTGGCACTGTGACTTCATCTAAAGATGAGAGACATAATACCTTGTGCACAGGATTCTCATTTGTGGTATGGACGGAAGAAGTGAGCTCACTTGAAATCAGAGTCCGACCTGCTCTTTGCTTTTAGTCAAGGTCCATATCACTAGAAGCAAACATAAGCATCCTGGGAGTGTAAGGTGAAGGCTGAAAGGGGACTTTTTTCTCTCCCTTCCCGCTTCCATGTAGTGGGCATCACTTCCATGCAGTGGGCATCATTGAGATTAAGGGGGGATGAGGGAGGGTCAACAGCAAGACTGCAAATGTCTATGCTGCATTCAAGGGTGGCAGGTGCTTGCAATTTCATGATGTATCTGTTACCCATGCCAATTCATACTTCCTAGTAATGGAGTTTGAAGTCAGTATTGTAAGTTGCAGACCAAGTATTTCCTGGATTTATAGTCAAGGGTGCTAAATTGACCAATCATAATGCTAAATTGACTAATCATAGTGCACATACTAACTGAGAGATGACATTAACTGAAGGATAATAAAAATGTTTAACCTTCTTATTACTTTTGGCTTTTCTTAAGGTCTTAGCTTCGTGTGCTGCATATGAAATAACTTGTTAAACCAGAGACTCTTTTCCTGCGTTAAATGGTATGAAGTCTGAATTAAATGAAGACTAACTTGGATAATTGTTTTTACTCATTAGGCAAAAAGAACTTAATAATAGTACCAGCAAATATGACTCAAGTCTTCAGTTTGTAATAAAGATTCTCTTGTTTGCAAACATAATTATGTATTTACAGTTACAATCTTTTAATAGGCTTTTTTTAAAACATAGGGAAACTTTAATACATGGCACTCTTTAAAAGATGCATGTTACATGCATGTATGATCCAATATGTACAGAAACTTTGCAATAGATTCAATAAAATAAATAAAATTAATAACAAAATAAATTACTTGGTTTTCAGAGCATTGACTAGTTTGTCACATTTGAAAATTTTTTAATCTGGGTTCTGTTTATATTGGATAGAGCACAACTGAAATATGTTATTACCAGTAAAAAAAAAATGTCAATTAACTGAATGGATAATTACTTGTATCTTTTTCAATCTTCCTTTCTTTCACTTTGTGCTTTTGAACAATATTTGAGACTACCTTGGCAAGTTATGTCTGTCAAAGGGTCCTCAAAATGTTTGTTATATTTGTTTGAATCACAATTTATGAATTTATGCTTGTTTAAGTTCAAACAAGACTGTTCAGAACCTCACACCACACAAATATGATTGTTATACTGAATGCTGTCCATAATATATGTATTTTTTTTAAACTAGACACTTTCTTTCAGCACTCATGATCAAGGCTCAGATTTCTAGGTACAATGCCACATTGAAAGATGCATCCCAGTTACCTCATATAGATACTACTAAAACCATATTTTGTTTATTTTGTGGTATAATCACATGGCCTGCACTGGTAGAACTTCCACTGTTTCTTTAGCACAGCAGTTTCTAATCTATCTACATATCCCTCTTCCTAAAAAATCTCTCTTTCTAATGATGCCTAAGGATGTTTTTCACCCAATACACAAATTGCATCAACCTACAAACATTTACAGGTGGTGTATGCATTAGAGTCGTATTTTTGAAGCCAGATCTTTCCTTATCGTGTCAACTTCTTTTTTCTCTTTTTCATGTCTCATTCTCAATATTTCGAGTATTGTAATTTCCTGGTCGTCATCATCAGCTTGAGTGTCACTCATTCCTGGACTACCTCTCCTTCTGCTTACCATCTGTTTTGGTTTAGGGACATTCTTGGCATAGTTCAAAGCCTGAAAGACAAAGTGAGCAGTTTCAAAGAGAGTGCAATTCTAGCCATTGAGCAGGGTCAGAGGGCTTTTCTAACCAATAAGTGAGGTTTCCAAGAGATCTGGTATGACCAGGCCTCTCACATGATTGCTGCCTTGAATTTTGAGGGTTTTGTCATTGGGGCTGCCTCACAAGTGAATGCCTGTTCTATGGCTAATTCAATTCTTGCATGAGTATTACGTGTTAAGATTACTCTTGACCTCAAGTACCCCATCAATGGAAATGTACTACTTACAGCTTGCCGTTTTGCCTCCGCCTCCTTGATATGTTTAGGTTTAACTGGCTGTTGAATTGATCCTTTTTTCTCCTGCTGTTTCTTCATGGTTGAGTGCTGGGCCCTCAGCATTGCTGCATACTCTCTTTGCTTGCTGACTTTTCTCATCTAAAAATTTTAAGGACAGTTGTGGCAATTTTTGCAAAGTACATTATTTCATACCCTGTTAAAGGTACGTTAAGTCTGTACTCAAGTCAAGAGGCCCTTGCAACCAGAGATTATCCCAGTTTGCCTAGTATGAAGTCACTAGCAGTATGATAGGATCCCTGACAGGATGCCAGTCCATTTTGAGGGAGCCTTCAGCATTTCATGAAGCTTCCCTGATAATTTGCTAATATCCATTTATATTCCTGGGTGACAAGAGGCATTGTGAGAGTAGAATGACAAGCCCATGAACAGAATGCATTCAAACCCTTTAACCCCTGAGAGTGATTAGCAACTAATTTCTCATATCAGTATCAGCCCTAAAACAAACATTGAGGTTATGAGAATAAAGGAAATGATCACCAACTAAAGAAGCTCTTGATTGTTAAACAAATTCTCCTTGTCAGTACCATAGGAAATTTATTGAGAACATTATGGAGAAAATCTATACTGATGTCAGGGTGTAATGGGTTAACCCTGACCAAGTCCTGAACCTGAATTTTTGATGAAGAGTCCAGTGTACCAACCATAAGTCTACTGCATCTCCCAGTGTGTACAGTGTGACTGTGACCTCAAAATGTGGTGAGAACATCAGTGATGCACTATGACGGGCCTTGTGTGCCACTATTTCGTTCTTACTGCATTTTGACATCATTTGTGATCTAGAGCTGTACATATATTGCTGAACAGATCCAGGGAAACATGGAATCTATTTGCTAATTAGATTAGAGTGTACCCATAATGCATGTTTTACATGTGGTCATAATCAATAAATGATGCAAACCCTGCCCAGGTTTGTACATGAACCAGCAAATATACCTCTTGCCAAATGGCAAATAAATTGGGTAAATTTAAGAGCAACTTGCAGACCATAAAACCATTGACTCCAGCAAATGGACTGGTAATTTTTAACTGTGCAAGATTGTTAAAAAGGTTTTGAGTTAGCTGACTGTGATAAAAAAAAAAACATGTAGGCTGCATAATGTCATGCTCTCTTGCTGAAAATTGACCCACACGCTTTCAGAATAGACAACAGAATGCACTGTTTGTCAGCCTGTGTTGATGACCCTGAATACTTCAATTAAAAAAAAAAAACAATTAATCTTTACCTTCTCTTTAAAGTCATCAGTGTCATTGTTTGGTCCTAAGCCACCAGCAGGCCGCTCAACCTCAGAGCCAACAAAATTTCTGTAGTCCTTTAAGCTGTATGGTTTGTACTGAAACAATGGTTGTCTTAAGCTGGAATAACTTCCTGATGCTTTACTGCTTCTGTCAGCATCTGCCATCCCATGTAATGATAAAGAACTTGGATTTGCTAAGTACGGTTCTGAGGAAAATTTCCTGTGTAAACTGGATTCTGGGAATTTGTTTGCTTTTTGTAAATTTTGAAAATCAGTGTCAGATAAGGCTGATGATGAATTATAATCTTCTTCGTGCAAATTATGTACACTGGAGATGAGAGGTGTACGCTGGTAACCGTAAACACCTGGGGGTGCAGACTGGGTGGAGAGAGAGTTATAATGTGTTGGTTGAAAAGACCCAGCCATTGCATGCCTCTGTCTTGAGTTTGCTGCAGCACTTTGGTATCCTCTGCTATAACCAACTAGATCTGAATAATTTGATTCTAAAGGATTATAGTATGAGCCAAAGTCTTGGCTGACATCGTAGTAAGGACCATGTGAATGACTGTGATATGTGTCAAGTGACTTCTCTAGAGAGCTGTCTCCAGGTAAGTTTTGATGATTATCATAGTGAACTGGACTTACAGAGTTTTGGCTATTAAAATCATCACTGATTTTGTGAGAATGCTGTGACTGACTCTCTAAGCCTGAGCCAGGTACATTCGCAACAGTTTCTTCTGTTTGGTTTCCAGATTTTTCTTTGGATTTTTCGACATTCTTTCTCGTCCTCATTCCGTGAACTTGAGCATAGCCAGTCCTCTCGGGAACCTTCTTCCCAACCCTCTCTTTGTTTCTTTCTATAATGTGCTGTGGCTTTCGCGGTTTAGGCTTTCCGACTTTTTTGCTGTGTTTCATGTTGTCATTTAGTAGCGGAGTAGAACTCTTGGGAATATCCGAAATGTCTTCCGAAGTCTCTACCTGCGAAGGCTCGATTTTCATCTTGGTGGATTCAACTCGTTTGGGTTCGTTTAATTCTCCAGGCTTTGAGAACTCGAGGGAATCGTTTAATGAAGACTCCAAACTATCAGTGACCCTTTCCGTCTGTTCTTCCTGACCACTGGACACGACCATGCTACGAATAACATCATCCGACGGTTCTTCATCCAATATGGCGGCCAAAACAGTAGGCGACGCAAAGGTCGTTATTTTGTCTTCAGCGCCGTTGTTGCTTTGTCTTTCTTCGAGGCTTTCCATTCAGTATACATCGAAAAACAAATTACATCATTGTGTGCGGTTTAGAAAATTAACTAAACACCAAAAAACATTCACAAGAAAATCCAGTTTTCAGGCACGACAAAACTACCCACGATGCATTACTCGTTGCCATGGACTACAGTTCAATTGGAGGGAGGGGGTGGTAGGGGCACTACCAAAATAAGGAGGTGTATAAACGTAGGTCGAAATTTTCTTCAATCTGAGAGTACTACTGGAGAAGCCCTCCCCTATTGCACAGAGTAAGCGTTTTCTTAGAAAAGCCTGGATCCTACTCAACACAGCAACAAGTAAAGTCGATAAAAATCTTGTTAACGATTATTTGACGGATGGTGTGTTGTCTTTTTGGTAGAGAGGAAAAAGATTGAATAATTTTAGGGTATTCCTTTAGGTCTCTTTTATTCTCACCGAAGAGCCGAGTTTCACATTTGAACGGAAAACTCTCTATGTTTTGCATTGAGGAAAAAAAATACTTAAAGTAAATTTCATACATTGGCATATTTACAACACCAAAAGATAATCGAAAATTAATCACGGTCTCCTGGAGAAGTGAAGAATACACAGCTAAGGGCTCCCGATATTTTAGCTTGGTAAGCTGAAAAGTGTAACAGCAAATGATGAGTGTAATTTTATTCTTATCTGCCAACATTGGGGCATTTTCTGGACGAGACGATCAGTTAATAGCTTCATCAGAAGTATTTCTCCGCTGGCTGGTAATTACGAGGTCTTTACCAACGCAAGCCGGCGAGAGGTTTGGTTCTGGCTCGTGCCAAACCCCAGGCAAATCTCCTCCTGACTTGTCTCCTTCCCGCAGTCAGAGAAGAGCGCTTCCTGCAAGTTAATGAGGGTCTGTTCGGAAGCTAATCAGCTAGCACCAATAGTGACCTTTTTGACGGCATGGGCGGAAAGCTATTCTCAGATGTGATCTTTAGGGCAGAGAGAAACTTGTTTCACAAGTTCTACCATGTAAGTTAGAGTGAATATTGCGAGCATCATTTTTCAAATAATTTTATTATGTTTAATCTGGATTTCCTTAGCGTTATATGGGATCTGGAAATGACATCACACGTAACACGAAAAATTTCTTAAAATATCTGACTTTATAAGACAAAAGAAGTTGTTTCATCGCGCACACCACGCGACTACTCCTTCAACTGGCCACCATGAAGTTTTCCTAAAGCTGACGGTTCGAGCAAAAACCCTTCGTCAGAGCGAATTACGAAAGGGGCGAACACTCAGAGCGTCAGATTTAGAGATTGTTTATAGTGACCGATTTACATTAACAACTCAGTTGATAAAACCAGATTACGTTATGATATCCCCAGACGCAGTACCACAGTTTCTTTAGAAACGTGTCCCCTTTGCTCCTTTAACTGTTGTAGCTATTGTTCAGTTGTCAACATCACTGTTCACTACATTCTTTCTGTTCTAGAAGCAGGCGATATTATAAGACCAGAGTGATTTAGGAAGAATCTAAAACAAGCCCAGCACAAAATCTTTAGAGTTCCAGAGCCTCGACTTTAACTGCGGTCACGAAAACAAGACTGACCATTCACATCATAAGTCAGACTAGAGCAATTTTCCATTGAGTACCGCAAGAAATCTGGGATTGCTTTGTTTTTTCTTCATTTCGCTCTGTGATTAGTTTAGAAAACTCGCATCACTTTCTCAACCAATTCCGTGTGCAAAACTAAAACCAATCATGACTTGGTTGCTCGCGTTTTCCCGCGCTTTGGGCAGACTGCTTATTTTTTCCTTGAGTTCTCATTGGCTCTTAAATGCATTTTCGTTTTTCAGTGATTGACCATTGTTATTAATTTGGTTTTTATTCTATGACACTCTATCGAAAAGCGCGTTAAATTCAGCTTTTCCAGTGGTATCTGGAGGTTTCGTCCCATTGCAGGTTCGCTCTCAACCAGTTCGCCTCGACCTCGGAGAGTGGTGGTAGAGACGACCATGTTAATTTTGATGAGGCTAACTCATCGTCATAGGGGCGAACTTGCAGTGGGAAGAAGCTTCCATAAACCCTACCAGTTGGTGCTTAGGACCGAAATAGGCATTGATGACAAAGATGACAGGGCCCATTCATCTCTTGTTTCCTGTAAACTGATTGGTCAGTTTTGAGTACAGAACTCCTGTAATAGAAGTCGTACTGTGATAGAGAAGTTTTCATCTTCGAAAAACTGGAATGTAAGAACTTCAATATCAGCTTTAATTGTCTTCCTCGTATCCTTCTGTTTTCATGTCTGATATTCCAAGATCGTCTTCTTGTTCCTTTGTTCTTGGGTAATGAACGATTTCCAGTTCAGGGTCTGGATCTGGAGCATACAAATTCTGTAAAGAGGAAAGGGTTCTGTCTTGAGTCATGATGATAAAATCAAAAGACTTCTGTTTTCCACGACTTTTTTCCCCACAATTTGATTGAGACCAGTCAGCGGGAATACGTATTAACTTATGGAAACAGCTCCGCAAAAGTTATAATACTGCCAAGTTCTAGGGCTAGATGTTGAAAACTAACAAAGATATGAGTCTAAACACATCGCGGAGAGCAAAAAGTACCTCTGCACGTGAGTAACTTGCCTTTCTACTTCACCTCGTAGTTGCTTCCCCTTACTTGAGGCACAGGCCAGTGCGAGTCGGGCGCGAAGGAAGAAAAAGACTCGTTCCCTTGCGCATAACTCACACTCACGCTCATCTCGCGCATGACTCGCCTTGCAAGTTCGCCTCGCGCTTACTTCCACTTGTTTTAGGCGGAGAAAGTGTGTGTTAAGGGCGAAGGTAGTAGCGCAAAGTGAAAAAAAAACTTCTCCCATGGCTTACCACTCGCCTATCGAGTTCGCCTTGCACTGTTTCCACTTGCATGACGCGAAGAAAAGGGCGGGTCACGCTAATGGGTACGAGCGCGAAAAGAAAAGCCCTCTCGCGCGCGTGTAACTCGCCGTTCGAGTTCGCCTTGTGCTTGCCTCTACTCGCTTAAATATGCTGACTGAGGCTAAATTTTCAAAAATGGACAATATATTACTTACTCCATGGGCTTAAGAAAAATTACCTGAATATAGCTATTTCCAGCCGGGTCATCCAGTGTTATCAGAACATTCATTTCCTCGCCATTAATTACCTGCGCAATTAAATTGAGTAGAGCGGGCTTAAAATAGACACAAAGAAAGAGTCAGGAAAGAGTTGATGCACGCACGCATTGATGAAGTCTCCATAAAAGACTTGGGCAGGAAAGAAGAAACGAACGAGAAGATGGTGACGTTAGTAAAGGCAAAAGTAAAAGGGGAGGAAGGAGAGAAGAGGACTGGAGACTAGAAAGGAGAGGGAAAAGAACGAAAAGAGAGAGGAACCAGTTAGAAAAATCAGTAAAACGGGGAAGGTGGGTAACTTAGCCCTTCAGCTCCCGGAAGTGATTAACACGTAACTTCTCCTTCTAATATCCATACCCAATCCAGCAAATAGGTAATGAGAATATTCAAACTTATCAAGTGGAAGTTGCTATCTTGATCTAACACTAAATTCTCGTAACAAATTTACAAGGAAATGTATAGCAGCTAGAGGGGAGAATTAATGATCAGATCTTGGAAGTTGAACGGTTAAGGGATGAGATAACAACACAGGAAAGGGAAAAGGAAGAGGAGATAAGAGAGCAGGGGGGGGGGGGGAGGGGGGGTTGGGGAATAACAGTCTTTACCTTGTCCAAGTTGGTGATAAATGTTTTCATCTTTGCACTGAATTCAGCCGGGCTGTCTCCAAAGCCAAAAGGATTCAGCGACTTTAGCTGTTACAAGAGGAAAACAAATGAAGCGATCAGTTCTGACTGGTAGAAAACGATGCGTGGTGACCGGCTTAACCCCTGATTAATTAATTTACTTTCGCAATACTTCAGCATTTGGTCCAATTGTGTTCACCCGTACCCCGATCTCACGCGCGATATAAAATATATTTAATGTAAGATGAGTATCACGTACCTGGTCCTTGATATTACACAAAAGGCCCTCTAATGTCGTGAATCGTCCACCCAGTGTGCCGGCTGCGATGTGGAAATCCAATGATGGCATGTATACTTCACACGTTTCTGACTGCAATAAAGATAGACGTAAGATCACGGTGGAATCCGTTAAAACAGCCATCTCTCGGCAGACAAAAGGACAAAAGACGACTTTTCCAAAACAAAATCTGTCTTTAATATACTTAGTAAATACATTCCATGTTGCCGTGCGTCTGTTCTTGTAACAGATTGCAGTTGACATGAAAATAAGGTAAAAACAAAAAAGAATCACTCGAGGCGCAGCATATATAACTCGCCGTATTCTATAAAAAGCTTTTTTAAATCCTTACACCCTGACATCAATATGCATATTCTCCATACTGTTTTTTATACATTTCCTAAGGAGCTGACAAGGAGAATGTGTTTAACAATCAAGAGCTTCTTTAGTTGGTGATCAGTTCCTTTATTCTCCTGACTTAAATGTTTGATTCAGGGGTGATATGGTAAGGAGAAATCAGATGCCAGTCACTCTTAGGGGCTAAAGCGTTAAGCGAGCGGATTCTTCTATGAAACTTTTTTGCCACTTTTCCCTTCCGTCCTTTAAAATTTTCTTCAACAATTTTTATCTGTCATATCACCAGCACAAGCAAATTGCACTCCGGACAAGTTTCTCCTCCACCAAATCTCTATCGAAAAAACTAGCATGGAAGACTTTAACCAAGGAGATTGCCGAGGAAAATAAAAAATTGTTAAATCGCCAAGGAAAAGTTTAACATAAGCTATAATCCAGTTCTCGCGAGCATTCCGGAAAAATTTGTCATATTCTTCGCTGAAAATCGCCACGAAAAACTTAAAACCTCAGCTCCCGTTCTTACGATTTCAGAATAAGATTTTAGGATCCAATATTGCAAACAAAAGTTGAAGCTGTACCTTCAGCACATCTCTGTTGAGATCCAAAGGATCTGTTATCCTGAGAGTGAGTCTCGTTCCATGAGGTTCCATACCAGCTAAAACAAATATTGATCAGAAAGTTAAATTGACTGTAAACTGAGGACCAATTCATATTACGCCGTCAACAACGCTGGTTCAGAGAACACGCCTCGCTACTCGTCCCCAGTCCTTTCCCCACTCTTGACTATGAATGGGGGAGACACGAGAGGTGTGCGCGTACGCGGAGTAGATGTTATTGTCTTCTTCGTCGTGGCAGTGCTAGTCTCCGAGCCCCGCAGGCGCGCATTAAGCGTAAAAGAAGACTAAACGGGTCAGGCGAACCACAAACCGAAAAGCATATAGAAAAACGCAACTGCAACAACAGAAACGAACCAAGAACCAGTTACTTACCGCCAGACTTGACTTCATTTGACCTATGCCCGCAAGCATCGCAATTGGTCGCCATAATCACCACCTCTTTAAAATGCGGTATAGCTGACATACTAGTTAAGGTGAATCCGGTTTAATAAGTGATGGACAGTGAATAAAATTTCATGAACGGTGAACGTTGATGACTGTGCGTATATATTACGTAGGTACAACGGAAAAATCAAAGACAAAATGACAAAGAGACAGACGTAAGTACCAGCGCACGTACGTACGGACGGACAGACAAAAAAACACAGGGGCGTACGGACGCAGAGGGATACCCGTGGAGAGATCAACGAACGGAGAGACAAACGAGGGGACAGAATGACACACACACAGTCACACATTAATCGAGCAGTTGAGGTATGTAAACGAACTACCTTGATTTGAAAGTACTAACAATAGCATTAAACTGAAAACAAATAAAACGGCAGTAAGAAAAGAGGATACCAACAAGCTTCATTCTGGTTTCTGTAGGTGCATTACACGAAGGACAATTTGTTGGAAAATTTAACACCTGCAAAAAAAGCAACGAAAGAGGAGAGAGAAAGTTAACCTGGAAGCTAACGGACCTGACCTTCGTTGGTGCTTATTCCGGTAGAAATTAACGTCATTGTTCGTCCTATTGGGCTACTTAACCATACTGGGGCAACAGAACATGCAAAATATGTCACGGTATTACATTGTAAAACAGGGCACAAGGAACCGAAACAATTCTTACCTCGTCATTTACATTTGTTTGCTCTTCCTCTGTGTGTGGGAACGTGGAAAAGAACAGAGTCAAACTTTGCATACTAACAAATGATATCAAGGTGAATACTAATAAATGATATCAAGCTGTAAGAGAGAAACTGTTACATGATCATGTTCAGTTTTCAAGCTTTAATTTAAGATTGTCAAAACAACAAATCTGAAATGAGTTAACGACTCGTGCTCTGGAGGGGAGGAGAGCGATAAGTGGGGCACATTTAACTCTACGATACACGGTTGCTGAACAGTCGGGACACGCCTTTTTCCGCCCGCGAGAAGATTTGAGACGAGAAAGGAAGAGGCTGGTCGGAAGTCTGGCACTAATAATCAGTGTTAGACTGTTTACAGACCTTTCGCCAGCTCGCATCACTCATACTTTCCCAAGGGCAAAAAAACGCTGCTACCAAAGCCCTGATAATGAGGGCCTGCTCGCAAGTTGATAATCAGCAATTTTAGGGGTGGGAGGGTGGGGGAAATTCTCAAGGGACACACTCGCGACGCTCTTGCATTTATTTATGTTTCCTGCTCTGAGAACCTAACCTATTTCAATGACATGCTTAGGAATTATTTGTATGGGGGTAAGGCTACTCAATTTTACAACTGCTTCATTTAATATGCATTTCTCATGAGGCGGGAGAAGCTAAGCAAATAGAGAAGCGGTTTGTGACAGGTCTTACATAACACTCGCTTTTTTTTTCTAGTACAAAATAACCAACAGTCCAAATAAACAGAGGATTTTTGCACGGAATTCGCGCGTTATCTGTGCACTTCTACGTACAGTTGGATATCAATCTCCTGTGACTTTTCTACTGATATTTCTCAATGAAAACCTTGTTATCTGACCTTCTTCCTCTTCCTGTTTCTCCTCGGTTTGACTGGCTGGCTGAAGTCCTAGTTGGGCGTTCTGTTCTGCGTTTCTGCGATAATACACCATGGTCATCTGTGGATCTTCTTTAGGGGCATGTGGATTTTCGATGAAACTGTTGCCAGATGAATCATCCAGGTGAAGGGTGAACTTCCGGTTTCCATCGCGGCATTTTGTCAACTGCGCCACAAAATCATCAATTTTCACTGCATTGTCAGGATCCATGATCTGTTCACAATTCAAATGGAAATACAAAAATCAATCGGTGACTTGACGTACAGTAACAACTTATAATTATTGTATTGTACAACAGAACCCCACTGATTCGAACGCTGTTACCTCGAAACCCTAGTAGCTCGAAAGAGGTCCGATCTCTCTGGGAGATCAGCCAACTCAAACCCCTGCTAAAGCAAACCTCTTTTTCGGTTTCCTCTGAGAGTTCAAGTTAGCGGGGTGCTATTGTGTTTAGGAAAAAAAATTGGATCTACATCTACAAGGCAATGTTTCAGAGTGTTGTTTGATGTAGAGCAATAGATTTTCTCTCTTTGCTTCAACTTAACTACTGGTAGGCAGACCATGCTTCACACAATCTTTGCTTTTAAAGGCCAATAAAAACAGATTGTACATAAACATTGTGAATAAACATAGAGTTTAAAAACTCCTATCTGGCAGGAGGCAGACAAGTTTGCTGTATGGAGATTGCTGCCAAGGTGTTTATTGCAGGGCAATGGAAAACAAATCCAGCTAGTAGCAGGATGGAGGGCTTGAACCTAAAACCAACAGTGCCTTAACTACTTGGCCATACTCTGATTCACATGATTTGGATCATGTTAAGCTCAGTTTAATTTGCATCAAATTAATCCAGGTAAAGCCCACGATTACATGTATAGAATTGTCAATGATTTTATCAATAATTTACCCTCCTAACTGGCTGATCTTGCTCCAAAGCAGTGATGGCACGTCCTAAAAGTCCTTCGATGGTGGTAAGTTCTATGCAAAAAAAGAAAAATCAGTTCACAAGCAGACTTAGAGATTACAAAACAAAAGGGCAAGTCTGTACACTGCTTTCTGTCAATAGCCAGCTAATAAAAGCATTTAACATGTTTTGATAAGATCAGTAATCACAGCAAAGTTCATCTATAAAAAAAATGTAAAAATTAAATGTAACTTGAATCAAAGCTCAAATGGGAGAAAAAAAAAACCAGCCCCCCCTCAATTGGTAGAATAATTCTACTACAGTCTGTACCTCTTAAGTACTGCCTAAACAATTTCCAGCAAGTCACTGATTACACAGTTATAAAAAAAAATTAACAAAGGCAATGATATCATTGCTACCTCCTTTCTGGGAAAAAGCAGGACTCTCAAACTCCAACTCTGGAATGGTAAATGATGCAGAATCTGATTTGACTACCTGTCTGTTCAAATCCTGTTGACACAGAAATTAAAAAATACACACATTACTACTCAGTCAACTGACTATCTCGAAATCTAATGTACAGTACTGATAACTTATCATCACCTTTTACTGCAATACTAACAATACGCACATTTTGGGCAATGCTACATCTGCTATTCCATTAAAAGTATGTTCTTTAGGTGTACAATTAACTTTTAAAATATATTTTAGATGTGTGCTGCCTTTGGTTGTGTTGTGGAAAAAATTGACAAGCGCAAAGAGTGAGTGTCCACGAAAGAGTTTAAAGAGGTTCTAGAACCAGTTCCGAATTCTCAAAACCAGTTTTTCCTTTGTCTCAGATTATGGTTAATCCTTTAACCCCTGAGAATGATAAGCATCTAATTTCTCCCAACAGTACCAGCCTTGGATCAAATATTACGGTGGTAAGAATAAAGGAAATGATCAGAAACTTAACAAGCTTTTGGTTACCATCAAAACTGTATAGAGAGCAGTATGGATAACTTGTAGACTGATGTTAGGGTGTAAATTGCGAATTGTCACAGATCTGAGAAAAATTGAACTGAAGATCAAACTGATTTGCAAATTCTTCAACTAGTGAAAAATTTCACATAGTTTATAAGCTTAACCCTTTAACTCCCAAGATCTCATCAGTAATTCTCCTTACTGTCTGCCATATATTTCTTGTGATGTTAGTTTGGAGAATTTGGTATTGGATCAACTAATAATCCCCTTTTTAAGACTTTCCTTTATTCCCATCACTTATCTGCTTGATATTGTATTGATATTGTAAGGAGAAATTCTGTCTTGGTCACTTGTGGGAGTTAAAGGGTTAACCCCTGAGAGAGACTAACATCTAATTTCTCCTTAGAAAATCACCCCTGAATGAAACCATTAAGGTCATGAGAATAAAAGTAATGATCACCAACTAAAGAAACTCTTGATTTTCCAACAAATTCTCCTTGTCATCACCCTTGGAAATGTATAGAGAACAGTATGGAGAATATGCATACTGATGTTAGGGTGTAAAGTGTCAAGCAGATTTTTTGTTATCACTTTGGGTTTTCATTGGCTAATGTGAAAGTTAACTATTGTTCTGACTGTTCCCAGGGATGACTTTAGTTTTGGCCTTTTTTTAACTCTCAGTTGAAAACTGCTCTCAAGTCTGTACCTAGTCAATGGTTACAAGAAAATAAGTGGGTTCAAGAAAGTACAGGTAAGGTCTAATTTCTGGCCAGTGGAGACAACCAAAGAGGTGGGCAGGCACAAAATAACAAGGGTCTGTTTGTTTATGATGAGGACTGGTAATGAAAGACAGAAGATTTAAGAACTACAAAAAAAATTGAAAGGGTCTTCATTTTGTAGGAAGCCCTCCTCAAACTACAAAAGGAAGACCCTCACTAATTTGTTTTGTTCAACTATCAGAGAAACAAAGTTGGATCAATATCAGTATCTGGGTAACTGCCCACCTGCCCCTCCCTTAACTCAACAACAGTCAATTGACAACAAGTTAAGGTTAATGTTGGGTTAGGGGAGGGGAAGGTGGGCAGTTGCCCAGATACTGATATTGATCCACAAAGTCTTCATTTTCACAAGTTTGAGTTTTTGGTCTCTGGTCCTTGGTATGTGTTTTAAAGACATTCCATGGGTCAGGTAAAAAAAAATGAGGATAACTTTGCCTTTTCACCCACCCAATCATCCACTTGTCACTGCTTTTTGAGACCTTGGAGCTGACTACATTGACTATGTAGAACTTAATCTATTCACAACCCTTTAACTCCCAGATCAAATTTGTCATTCTCCTTACTGCCAACCATATAATTCTTATAATGTTAGTTCAGAGAATTTAGTATTGGATCAACTAGTTATCCCAAAATTGATATTTTTATTTATTCTCATCACTTATCTAGTTGATATTGAATTGATATTGTAAGGAGAAATTATGTCTTGGTCACTCATGGGAGTTAAAGGGTTAACTTGACAGATCACCTTTGGAGAGGACACCAACAGTTTAATGTTGCATCCCATATCTTGAATTCTTCCTGCAGACTGGATTTCATTGTTGGCGTAACCACAGTGAGGACATTCAAATGACATCAGAACAACTTCTCTAAAGAATGGTATTCTTGTGAGAAGTATTCGAGTTGTTCCCTAATGAAGATAGATTATTTTGCATCAGGACAATTGTAATTAAGAGATGGAGAAATGCTGATGAAAAGGGAGTGGTTTGGTTCACTCAATTCCAGTTATCAGCTCATATTCTGAGTTGTCTTAGGTAGAAATGCATTAGGCTAACTGTTGCAGAGCTGAAAACAAGGCTCCATATATCCAAATGTTCAGGATTGGTTATGGCCAGCTTGGGGCTAAGTGCATTGTTGGCTATTTATTTACCAGCTCATATCCAATGTGCAATGGAATAACTGTTGAATAAGTACACGTAATTGCTATCATCTCAAACTAGGCATATCTTTCACCACCCTTTTCCCTCTCCACCCACCCCCTCCCCCCACCCTGTCCCCATTATATTAAAATTTAGTCACTGTAGTAGGCTTGTAAGAGTTTATCACCTCAATTTTAAACACAGATGTTTGAACTCCAAACTCTCACACATCATTTCAGTCCAAGACTGCATGTATCATTTGGAGATGATTTCCTCCTTTTTTCTCACAATAAAGCGACAGTACTTCCAATTCTTAATGAGAAAACTAAAATGAAACTTAGATTACAAGCAAGATGACGGCAAATCAAGAACATCCACGTTTCACAAGCTAATTAGGAAACACTTTTTCAGTTATGTTTTCGAATCCTAGCATTGATCTTTGTTAACTCCCATATATCTCGCATTTTTAAAGGCAGAATTTTTACTGAGATCTAGCTTGTTAATCAATGAAGAGTGTGTACCTTAAAACAGAGCTGTACTGTACAAAATTTGATCAAAACTACGTAAAGGAGACAAACCAATTGTATACTAATCATACAGCGATAAATCAAATTTTAATGCTTTTGAAAGAAAACCATTTTAAGTTTTAACTGGTGAGTAAAATATATTAACCCTATTTTTATTTTATTTTATCTATTTCATTTTAGTGGAAATTTTTAGACTCACGTTTTCATGGCAATTCATGCACAAACTTTCCACTGCATTGGTTTGTGGTTCGTCATCTGCATCGATGTCTTTAAAAAGCAGTTCATTTGTTTTTTCTTCCATAATTTCAAACAAACATCTGTAAAATTTAAAGTACGACCCCCAAACTTTCTAAAAATTTCAACAACACTTGCAATAATCTCTGAAAGGTCGAGTACACGTTTTCTCGGCGATAATGTAGCTGCAGTGCCAATACTGCAGGCTCACTAAAACTAGACCTAGTCTCTCCCGTTCCAATGCGGACGCTAATATATCGAAGAGCCAATCAGAGCCTTACATCAGCATTTGCACATGGTTCACACGATCAAAGATGGGGAATGTACTCGCGGCTTCACCGTCAAAACCCTCATCTCCCAGCAATGTTGCATCGATGCCGCCGCCGCCACCGCTTACGGCAGCTCCCCCTGTTGAACCAAAGCCGCAGCCGGATGAAAAACCATCCAATAGCAACCCTGGAACGTATGAAGATCTACACAAGTCGTGTAAAGGTAGGGTAAAGATCGTCAGGCTTCGTAAAATTTCACCGGCTTCATGGCGCATTTGGATTGTCTGATTATGTAATTTATCGTAAATCTAGACTAGGCAATCTTAAAGCTTATTTATTCGTTTTTACATTCGTTTGTTTCCCGCGATTTCTATAGATTTTTCTGGGAGTTTGTGCAAGTTTGCTCTTAATATTCCTTACTACGTGGAAATTAGCGGTCAGAATGGATTTACAATCACAGCGATCTTTACTGAATTCTGTTTCACTAAAATCGAACATACTTTGCAAATGAGATATTTTGAAAAAATTGCTGTTTTACTCGCTCTAAACATTTAATGTTGAAGGGCATGAAGAATTTTCAGGTACACAAAAGTACATGGATTAAAAATTCCTACATAGTTTCGACAATGTCCTCACCCCACCCCCTTCCGTTCTTACCCCACCAGGAAGAGTAAGTAGAGTTCTTACTGAAACTGACCACACGAATATGTTTACAACACCACTTGATTGGCCAGTTTCAGTGGTCTCTGATTTACATTACATTCTGTGGTACCTAAACAAAAATATTACTATGGATATCAAGCTAAATGGTCAAATATACTGGATCCTCTGCCTCACCTACTATCATCTGCCACATGAAAGATTAACCCTTTAACTCCCATGAATGACAAAGACATAATTTTTCCTAACCATATTAATTCAAAATCAAGCAGACAAGTGGTGAGAGTAGAGAAAAATATCACCTAGGGGATTTTTAGATGATCCAATACTAACGTCTCCAAAACTAACGTTATAAGAATTGTATGGCAGAATGTGAGGAGAATTTCTTATGAGATCTTGCAAATGGAAAGGTTAGATGTGATTTTTCATCAAAGAAGAAATTAGAGGGAGACACTCCCTCTACAAAATTCTTAGAAAGCTTGGTGACCAAACTTAACCCTCCACTACGAAAATCTTCCTCTTGCATAACCCTTTACTCTCGAAATCTAGATTGAATTTCTCCTCCCTGTATGCAGTACATTTCTTATAGTTTTAGTTCTGAGAATTTTGTGATTAATCAGAATAATTTCCTTGTAGACATTTTCTTCCCCCTCACTGCATTTCATCCTGAAATTTTTCTTCATTTTGTTAGGAGCAATTATATTTTTGGTCCCTCCATTTCATAGTTTGAAATTACAGACTCATTTGAGTAACTTTGTTTTGAAAATACAACTGTACTAATGTGGTGTTGGCTTTCTTGATATCTGAACTTTCATTGTGATTTTCAGTGTGATCACAGTATTCTGAGTTTCTCAGGTTCTGTTTTGTAACTCAACAATGTCAATGATAAATCCATTGTAATTTCCAAAGTATTCACAGTATTCTTAGTTTCCCAGTTCATGTTTTTTAACTCAACATTGTCAATGATAAATCTTTTATTGTGCTAATTTATGTTCTTTCTAATTTGAATTTTTCAGACGTCTTCCCTCAGCCATTTGAGGGCTGTAAACTAGCTATCAATAAAGGCCTAAGCAATCACTTTCAAGTCAGCCACACCCTTCAGCTCAGTAGTATGGGACCAGGAGCATATCATTTTGGAGCCACCTATGTAGGAAATAAGCAGACAGGGCCTAATGAGGTGATGATGATGATGAAGGGCTAATAGAGAAACTTTCAATTGAGTGTTGAAAATAATCAGGGACTGTTTTTTTTTACTTTACTTTGCTCTGTGGTTGGTCCAGAAAACTTGCATCATCCTCTCAACTTATCAGATGCAAAACTAAAAACAACTGAAACCTGATCATTTGTATTTTCCCATGCTTTAATCCTTTAACCCCTAAGAGTGACTAACATCCAATTTCTCCTTACAATATCACCACTGAATTACACATTATTGTCATGAGAATAAAGGAAATGATCACCAACTAAAGAAGCTTTTGATTGTTAGAAAAATTCTCCTTGTCAGCATCTTAGCCAATGTACAGAGAACAGTATGGAGAATATGAATACTGATGTTCAGGTGTAAAGTGTGAAACAGATTTTTCATTGGTTAATGTTTAAGGTAACCATTGTTTTGACTGTTTGGAGGGATGACTTCAGTTTTGGCTTTTTTCAACACTCAGTTGAAAACTGCTCTTAAAAATGATTTTGCTAATGTTGATTTATTTCTCTGACTTTTTTTTTTTTTTTTTTTCAATAAGTTTGGTCTGAAACCTCTGTATTTCCTTTATTGGGTAACATTGATATGGGGTATGTGCTTTCTTGGGAGTTGAGGTAGCTTTGTATCGAGCATGCTGATCTTGATGGGGGAAGGTCTGGATTAAATCCCTGGCCATAAGGTGGTTTTCCCAGGAAAGTCACTTTACTGTAATAGTGTCTCTCTCCAACCAGGTATATAAAATGGTATTGGTTAACTTTCAGGGAAGCCCTATGAAATGCTGGGGGAGGCTACCTGCTATTGGACTAGTCTACCATCCCTTGACTTTTAATTCTATGGTTAAGGAGTTTAAATCCATACTTGAGACAAGTTACCCATCCAGCTGGAGTTAATATTAGTTTTCATTGCATGAAGCAACTAGGAGTCTTACTACTCCTCCTTCTCTCCCTGAATAGGATGCCAGTGTGTTGCAAGGTCCCCCCCCCCCCCCAAGCATTTCAAAAAACTTCCTCAACCCTTTAAACCCTGAGAGTGACCAGTGTCTAATTTATCTGTACAGTAATACTGCTAGATCATCATGAGAATAAAGGAAATGATCGTCAACCAAAGAAGCTTTGATCTTCAAATGAATTCTCCTTGTCAGTACCACTAGAAACATTATGGAAAAGAGTATGGAGAATATAGATACTGATGTTAGGGTGTAAAGGGTTAAAAATTTGCCACTACTTATTTATACTCCTGGGCGGAGAAAGACACTGTGTGAGTGAAGTGTTTGGATCAATATCAGTATCTGGGCAAATGCTTAGGGTTAGTTAGGGTTAATGTATGGTTAGGGGAGGGGTAGGTGGGCAGTTGCCCAGATACTGATATTGATCCAAGTGTGTTTCCCAAGAACAAAACACATTGACCTGACCAGGTTCAAACCTGGACCTTTCAAAATGCAGTCCAGTATACCAGCTATCAGGCCTCAGCATTGCACATCTTGTGTTTTGACTGTTAATAAATATCTCATACTTTTCTGTTCTGTTCATAATTTTAGGCATTTCCTGTGTTGCTTGGAGACATTGACACGAACGGTAGCCTTAATGCTCAAATGATCCATCAGTTTACCAACAGACTCAGAGGAAAAATGGTGATACAGGTAATCGTTTTGAACTTTCTTTCAATTTTTTAATAGATGTTAAAAAGCCATAACACAATCGAGCTAATCTTTAGAGTTACAGTCGCCATTAAACTCCACACCTTACAAGGTAGCAATAGAATTCCAAATACCCTCACGAAATATTGGCAAAGTTTCAAAAAAGACCCTACTTTTCAGATCAAGACAGTCGTTAACTGTTTTGTTGTATTAAAGTAGCTAGTGCTTGGGAAATAAGTAGCCAGCAAAAAAGGCAGCTATTGGTGCTTCTATAGTTAAGACTTTTTCCATAAGTGGTTGTATATGATGTAATAGCAACTGTGCCTGGGAAAGGGGCTGTAAGGCGAACCCCAAACAGAGGAGCCTGCTGTAGGCTAAATTATAGACTGCGGTTAGAGGTCTTATACAGTTTAGGCAGAGGTAGATTGACTTTCAACAAAACCCTAGAGAAAACCTCGTGTACTGACCTTCTCATCTGCTACGTGTATGTATGTATAAGAAAACGGAGATCAGCAACAATTTTTTCAGTTGGAGTGGCACTCAGAGTGTAAACAGTCACAGGTGAACAGTAATTAAATCAAAGGGACTTTTTCTTTTTTTTTTTTTGTGCAGACTCAAAAATCAGTTTGGGTTCTTGTCCAAAGTGATGCTGAATACCGTGGAGATGACTTCACCGCAAGTCTGACGGCTGGTAATGTAGATATACTCAATAGTTCTGGCATCCTTGTGGCTCATTATCTTCAACGGATGGCTCCACGTGTTGATGTAGGAGGAGAACTTCTCTACCACTATGGCTCTGGCCAGGAAGTGGCCATGATGTCCTGCGCGGGTCGATACACAGCAGATGATTGGATCGCCTCAGCGACAGTTGGTCAAACAGGATGGCATTTAAGTTACTGGCACAAGGGCAATGAGAATGTAAAGGTTGGCGTAGAGTATGAGTATAACACAAGGGCCCGCGATAGTTCGGTTAGCGCAGGGTATCTAATTGATGTACCCAAAGCTAATTTTACATTTCGCGGAATGCTGGATACAAATTGGACAGTGGCGGCTGTTATGGAAAAGAGACTTCCTCCATTGCCATTCACGTTTTTGTTGAGTGGTATGGTAAATCATACCAAGAATCAAGCGCGATTTGGGTTTGGTCTAAATATAGGTTGACTGTTGAGTTCAATGTCAGTATCTGAGTAGCTCTGTGCCTACCCCTCCCTCAGCCTAACAACATTCAACTGATACCAAGTTAGGGTTAATGTGGGACAAGGGGAGGGGTAGGTGAGTTGTTGCTTGGATATCGACATTGATACAAATATTGTTGCTAAGAGCAATGAGATTTTTTGTTATTACTTTTAACGGCTTTGTGTGGATCAATCAGATTGTGGAAGCAAACTCTCTCCAGATTTGGCTTTTTCAGTGCCTACAGCACTGTCACCTTGAAGACCAGCGGGCAGGGTGTTTTTATTTTACTGGGGACTGGAGTAGGAACTGTTTATAAATGGAATGGCGCATGTATAGATGAAAGATCCGATATATGTGTGGGGCAAGACTGAAATTCATGGTTGCAAAGAACAGATCTGAATGAATTGCTTTCTGATAATCTCTGAATTTCCTTCCTTCGGTGGAAGAGTACAGCTTGATTAGAAGCTTAATAAACAGCTCTCATGTGGTCTTTCTATATTTGAATGAGGTGTCACTTTTACTGATTTCCATCGGCTCCTTTGTCCTTTATGACTGTCTGTAGACCTGTGTAGGTAAACTCTGTGAACAAGCCCACGGATACCACACGCTTCCTATGTGTTCTACTCGAAACACACGCATGTAACATGCTGCCCTGATAGTTTCCGCTTAAGATTGCCAACAAATGAATGTGCTTAATGTCTTTGCAACATAACGCGCGAAGCGCGTGGGCCATAAATCGAGCTGAAGAAACGAGGTTCCGTAACTTACAGTACGGACCGAGAAAAACGAGGTTAGTTAGATGTTTATTGTAAGTCTTGGTTCAGATAGAAGTGGGAAAGACTTCAATTCAAGCTGAACGGCCATCGATGATTTACGCGCGTCAAATCCTAAGTAGGGTAGTATTTTACTGGCTTCCACTAAAAACTGAACTTGGAGTCGTCAAAAGTTCAAAATATTCGTTTAATATTCATGGTTCTCAATAGTGCAAACTTACATGCAAAGAACGTTAAAGTATACAAAGCCTGCAAGAACTGTGATAAAACGTTGTGCAAGTAACTCGTTTGTCGAGTTTTTTTTTTCTAATGCCCGAAATCTGCAACGCACAACGTGTTTCTTCGTAATAATCATAAGGATAAAAAACTTCTGATGTGTTCAAAATATATTAAAACTTACAAGAAAATATTTTAAATACTTTGGTATGATTTCGAGTTCATTGATTTGTCCAGCACTAATTTTGATGCGAAGTTAGGAGCTTGAAAAATGAGAAGAGGAGAACGGGCAGCCTCTTCAATTTCAATTAAATACAACGTGACACTGCACGGCAAAGTTACAATGACTAATTCAGGAAGATATTATAGAAATAGGATATATATATACTTATACCAGTCGCTGATGTTATAAATATAAACCCTTACTTACAACAAGGTGAATTTTTACAAAACTCTAGAGCTTGTTTTGGATATTTACAGGTATACAATTAATGTTCTTGGCTCTGTCTTAAGTTTATGGGCACGAATGAAGAAAATTTTTAGCTATCACAACAAGCAAAACTTGTAAGTGCAGTTTTCTATACATTTTACACTTCAGCTTTTTGAAAAAATCACCGATGACAGTTACTTGCACCTCATAGCTATCATTTCCTAGTGGATTTTTAGCTGTGCAAATGTAGACTCCTTCGTCATCTTTGGTGATGTTTCTTCGCTCTAAACTTGTAGCTTCATCGTTCGTTCGATTCTGAAGCATTTGCATGCCAGGAAGTCGAAACCTGTTAAACATTTACAGGAATCGGTACTTTGTGCGAATTATTTCCTCGGCTTGAGCGTCCACAAGTTGCACTACGCCAGATCAAGACTACACTCCCTACGGTCGCAAGTACCAGGAGTAATAACAACGCAAAAGTGATCACTTTGTAAGCATCGTCTTCTCGACTTTCATGTTTATCTGTGACACAAAAATGCAATTAATTCACATCGATTCATCTTTAGAGCGATAAAAGGCAGGAAACTGACTTGGTTTCAAATTTTCAAGAAGTTTATTGTTTTCTTAACCACAAAACGTCTTTACAATAGCCTGAAGTGAGGGAATAAACTTGGTTTACATATTTCTTTTTCAAGTCTTTGGGACGAAGCAGGAAAACCAAAATGAAAACCAAAATTAGGACTTTAAGAGCGCTTAACGAATTACGACCAAGAAAACGAGAAAAAAAGATACAAACTCAAAAGCAGAAACCAGAAGAAACAAAACAAAGTGAACCAAAATCGAAAGAAATTAAAAAACAACAACAACAACGAAAATAAACAAAATTTTGAAATTGAGACGCACCCATAATAATTCTGCGAGTAGTACTTGTTGGAGTTGACACTGTTGAACTTGGGAAATCTATAAATGAACACGCACACAAAGAGAGAGATCAAATGAAGGATGTTAACTTGATTTGTAACGCAGCATTCAATGACTGTGCTTGGCCTTTTTGCAGTACTAACATATCAAAAACACCGCACACTAACCATGTGTCAGTATATAATAATCTTGTAAATTAGATTGGAACAAGAAACTTACGGGAGCTGAATACATACAATGAGCTGTACATGTTCTATCATGAGTCCAAATAATAAACGCCACTTTTATCACGAGTAAAACAAAAAAACAAGATTTATTTTAGTGTTTTGAGTTTTTGTTTATTCTTCTGTTTTTTTTCGTCTTGTCAATTCTTGAGGTGGCTTTTCGGTTTTTGATAACCAGTTATTTAACCAAATTAATTTAATGAAGTAAAGTGTTGGAAAATCAACTCGCTTGCTAGAATTAAAAAGTTATCTAATGCCATTTCAATTATGACATATACCTTTTATCTAAAAGACTATTCGTCTCAGAATTACAGAATTTTAAAAAACTCACCGATGACAGTTACTTGCACCTCATAGCTATCATTTCCTAGTGGATTTTTAGCTGTGCAAATGTAGACTCCTTCGTCATCTTTGGTGATGTTTCTTCGCTCTAAACTTGTAGCTTCATCGTTCGTTCGATTCTGAAGCATTTGCATGCCAGGAAGTCGAAACCAGATCACCCGGGGAGAAGGAAAACCAATTGCTTCGCAGTCTAGGTGCAGATTCATTCCTTCGACCACCAAGAATGGTTGTGGACTTGTTATCCTAATTTTGGGCCTCTCTGACAAATATAAAACAAAGTTTTGGAAGCCTTAATCAATATGAAAAAAAAAGAAAAGATTTTTTTATCAACCTGCGTTCTACTTATTTGTCTTCTACGTGCAATTGCGAATGAAAAAAGGAAGAAAGGGATTTAGTAGTCGAAGAGTAATTTTTCATGATAAGAACTTTATGCTTATGATCAAATCCCATCCCCTAAACAAACTCGTACCTCTCGCTATTTGAATAAGAGTGGTGTTTTCTCGCACTCCCTGGTACCGAATTTGTCCAATGCACCAGACCACCATTCCGTCATACTTTGATGATATCTTCCGTACAATCAATGTTCCATTTAAGGTAAGTTTGTACTCCTCAGGGTCATAATTAAAGACGGTTCTTTTTTCTATCCGAGCGATTATGAATCTGTCCCTATCACTTCTGCATTGTGCCATCGTCGGGCACAAATACAAACCAAGGTCCGACTGGGGCTGACCTTCCGTGTTTATTGAGCAAGGTATGTGTACGTCCCTTGCATCGTTTTTAACAACGATCTGGTTCTCTGCATCATTGATATCAGATCCTGTCGAGGGAGTGTAGAGATAACAAAGGAAATTAGCAACTGAAATTTCACCGAGAACTCTTGCGATTTCAATGGGAGAGGTCATAATTTTTCCTCGGGGGGAGGGGGGGGGGATTTTGGTTGTGTCAAAATAAAACTTACCTGATCCCCCGTAGGTCAATTTGCTACAGTAAACCTATAAACTCTGTTAGAGACGACTGATCCCCCACTATCTTCCCCATGAACACCATGTGATTCTCCTCAAAACATTCCCTTCCCCCAATGACAGGTTTCTAGAAACTGATAGAGGGCCAATTCTCTGTGGCTGGGAATCGTCTGTAGAATTTGTGTTATTTGATTAGCAAGCGATTGTTATATTTACTTTTAATGGCAATGAGGGGAAACCCCTTTCACGTAATCAGATCATCAGAAATCAATGTGAATTACCAGAATTTGTATTTCACAGATGATCAAGAAAATCAAGAACAGGATGCTTACAAAGTGAGAGAGCTCGCGGGGTATTTAGGGAACAAATTAAGCCTGTCTATGAACCTGTATTAATCGGCACCATACTAGCAAGTGAATGCTATATTTGCTTTCAATATATAGTAATGAGGGGAAACCCCTTTCACGGGATCAGTTCGTCACTCTTTGCCTTTGTTCGAGTATAATTTGAGAGTGCTATAAGTCTATTATTTTTTTGACTCTTAGCCTTCGGAACCCAATTTATCAGAAACGAAGCCCAGCTATGTGGATTGGAAATAGATATATTTGCGTTAGCATTTCATAAACGCCAAAATCAGACAGCGTAACCAAGTTGACAAGGTGCAATTATGTTCCACAAGACAGTACAAATTATCTTGTATTTGAACAATGCCATCCACTCGAATAAAGAAAGAATCTTTTAATACCCTTTAAGCCAGATTAAATTTGTTGATTTCGAAATAAGAGGCTTCAAAGCATTTCTATAGTGAAATGCCAAAATAATGGGAGATGGAAATAGCTGGTTGGCGTGAAGAAACACGAAGGATACAAAATGTAGATCTTAGTATTACTGAGGGCCATTTTAGTGATTTTCCAAGTATATTAATGAACGTAGTTATTCAGAAATTGGTCCTCTTGAGTCCATGCAGAACTTTAGCTCTCTGAAATGTATCGGTTCTTCTGAAACAATTTCGAGGAATGTAAATCCCGTTGTTTATACGATTTACTTCCGCAAAATCAGTTACTATTTGTTTGACTTGAAAATGCCATTGTATTACAAAGGTGTAACTATTAGCAATTTGCCTTACTTACCTTCAGAACCGTAAGTTTCTCCTAGATGAGTGACAAACAAAAAGATACACAGCGAAAACTTCAGGATATCCATGTCTATGTCTCAAAAAAAGGTACAGTCGAATGAAGATTATGGTTTGTTGTTATCACGAGATTTCTATATCATGTCCTTTATTATGACGGAAGGAAAAAAAACCCGCTTCCACTTTAACTTTCACTCTCACCTCTACATTGGAGACGTGACTGCTAGCAATATCAGCAAGGTAAAGATAAAACAAAGGGTGGAACCCAAGAGTGCTTTTATTTCCACGTGGAATGGCCCACTACAGGTTGATCGCGTAATAGAGAAAAAATGGGGGAATCATAAACAACGACGAGAAAAAACTAAATTATATGCCATAATTTACCACTTAATGTCCCAAAACTAGCTGAAAATTTCTACTAACTTTGAGTTCGGGAGATAAACAAGGATTAAATTTTGCATCAAAGATTATTCTAAGAACTATTTCAGTGGTTCTGCTAGAAATGATCGTTCAATATATATAAGTGGAGGATAATACAAGCAGGCCGTTGTGACTCAGTAGAGGATGATCGATCACGTTTGCTTAATAGAGAGGAACGCTGAATTTAGGTCATGTGGGAATTTCGGTATTTTGAAAACTGCTCGCTAAAAGCAGAGCGACCACATAATGCAAAGCCGCTTAATACAGGCTTAATTTGTTCCCTACATACCCCCTGGGTCCTGGAAATCGATTTTTGTTCAATAACGAAGTGGCAGAGTACTCTAAATTTCACGCTCAGGCGTGATTTAGGAGGAGGAGGGCGAAAAAGTCGGCAGTAAATTGATTGCTGTCATACGTGATAGGGTTTTAAAATAGCCAGAGGCAGCTGTGAACTGTGCGAGGAGAATGTTCATTTAAAAAGACTTGACCTCGTCAATAAAGTCTGCCTTTGTTTGCGTAACGAACCATTTCTCTAGTATTTCCGCTTCATTATAATGTAAAAACTTCGATATTCAGAAGATTAAGTGTGTTAGATTTTTTAATAAAATGCCCACCTTCAAATTCGGGCTTAACTTCCTCCAGTAGGTTTATAGTTACCTCGCCGACAAAACTATCACGTTGTCGGAAAAAGTTGACTTTACGCTTTTTATTCTACCATAGGTCAGTAACTTTGCCATCGCAAACCGATTTTCCTATCACACTGAAAATTATGTCAAAAGACGTCTTTATTTTTCTATTGGTTAAGGTTTGGAAAATATCGTATCAAACCTGTTGAGTTGTCAGTTCCCAGTTTTTTTCTTGATGCAGGGTATCTGCTTGCTGGAACAAAATATGGGTTGAATTGTCCATTTTGAACAGGAGTGAAGCTAAGTTTGAGCTTGTTATGATACCAACCTTGCTACTTTTCAAATGCAATTTGCTTTGTTATCATGTACGGAACAAATGAGGGAAAACCCCTGTCACGAAATCAGTTCATCACAATCGTATTTATCTTCTGCAAAAAGCCCAGCCAAGTTGACAAGGTGCAATTATATTCCACAAGAGAGTACAAATTATCTTGTATTTGAACAATGCCATACACTCGAATAAATAAAGAATCTTTTAATACCCTTTGTGCCAGATGAAATTTGCTGATTTCGAAATAAAAGGCTTTAAAGCATTTCTATAGTGAAATGCCAAAATAATGGGAGATGGAAATAGCTGGTTGGCGTAAATACGAAGGATACAAAATGGAGATCTTAGTATTGCTGAGGGCCATTTCAGTGATTTCCCAAGTATGTTGATGAACGTAGTTATTCAGAAATTGGTTCCCTTGAGTCCATGTAGAACTTAAGCTCTCCGAAATGTATCGGTTCTTCTGAAACAATTTCGAAGAATTCAAATCTCGTTGTTTATTTAGTAAACTTCCGGCACGACATGATTGTTTGATCGCAAGGTTTGTTTGACTTGAAAATACACACTGGCATATATTTTTTTACAAACGGCTACACCTATTAAGTTTCACCCTCTTCATCCGACGTCAACCACACACTCATGAGTTATTTATAAGAGTAGAAAGGTGTAACTTATAGCAATCTGCCTTACTGACCTTCAGAGCCGTACGTTTCTTCTAGATAAGCGACAAACAATAGGATGTACAGCGAAATCTTCTGCATATCCATGTCTACGTCTCAAAATAAGTTACTGTCGAATGAAGATTATGGTTTGTTGGTCTCAAAATTTCATTTCCTTTATTATGACGCAACAAAAAAACCCACTTTTACTTTCACTTTCACCTCTACTTTAGAGACGTGACATCCTACGTCTGTCAGCAATATCAGCAAGGTCAAGATAAAACAAAGGGTTGAACCCAAAAGAGTACTTTCATTTCCATGTGGAATGGCCCACTACAGGTTGACCGCGTAATAGAGGAGAAATGGGGAGATTTACAAACAACGACGAGAGAAAACTCATTTGTATGCTATAATTTACCACCTAATGTCCCAAAACTAGCTGAAAAATTCTACTAACTTCGAGTTCGGGAGATAAACAAGGATTAAATTTTGCATCAAAGATTATTCTTAGAACTATTCCAGTGTTTCTGCTTTGATTGATCGTTCGGTACAAGTAAAGGATAACACAAGCAGGCCGTTGGGACTCAGTAAAGGGTGATCGATCACGTCTGCTTAACAGAGATGAACGCTAAATCTAGGCCATGTGGGAATTCGCTATTTTGAAAACCGACCGCTAATAAGAGGGCAACCACATAATACGGTGCCGCTTAAAACAGGCTTAATTTGTTCCCTAAATATCCTTCTAGCACCTGGGAATCGATTTTTGTTCAATAAAAAAGTAGCAGAGTACTCTAAATTTCACGCACAGGCGTGATTTAGGAGAAGGAGGGCGGTCGGCAGTAAATTGACTGCTGTCATACGTGATAGGGTTTTAAAATAGTCAGAGGCAGCTGTGAACTGTGCGAGGAAAATGTTTGTTTAAAAAGACTTGACCTCGTCGATATAGTTTGCATTTTTTTGTGTGTTTAATGAACCATTCCTTTAGTATTTCCGTTGCGTTGTAATGTATCCGATATTCAGAAGATTAAGAGTGTTTTTTTAAATGAAATATCCACCTTTAAATTCGGGCTTTACTTCCCTCAGTAGTTTCATAGTTACTTCGCCAACAAAACTATCACGTTGTTGAAAAAAAGTTTATTTTACACTTTTTATTCTACCTTGTACCATGGGTCAATAACTTTTCCATCGCAAACCAATTTTCTTACCACGCTGAAAATTACGTCAAAAGCCGTCTTTATTTTTCTATCGGTTAAGGTTTGTGGGATATCTCATCAAACGTGTTAAGAGTTGTCAGTTCCCAGTTCCTTCTTGATGCAGGGTGTCTGCTTGCTAGATCAAGAATACGGGCTCAATTGTCTATTTTGAACTGCAGTGAGGCTAAGGTTGATCTTGTTATGATACAGACCTTGCTGCTTTTCAAATGCAAATTTGTTATCATGCTAACTAGATACGGATCTGGCACAATATTTCCAAGGTCGACGCCAAAAATGCTGGAATACGTTGCAGAGTCATTAACTATTCAGTACGGATTAAGTCCATCTCACGTCTCCTTTCAAGATGCAGATACCTCAGAAAGTTTTGGTGGTTTACAACATAAGTACTAACTGTAAGTACTAGCCTTGTTTTTGATTGGAAAGTCATACCTCGATTGCGCTGGTATGACATTCCTAGAGGTAAAAGGATACCAGTGATCAATGTATTTGATCTTAAGTCTGAGTGCCGCTAATACTTTAAAACATTGAAATTAAGGTCTGAGTTCATCACAGAGGACGTCGACATGTGGTAAAAATATTAGTTATGCAATCGCCTGCAGCTGAAATGACACTTTTTTTGCACACTAACGATCTCACGTCATAAGTGCGCGATGTCTGAACAGACAGACGGATAAATTGAATCTATTTATCAAGAAACGGCATTTCACTGTATCTCAGCCACTAAAAAGATAGTTTTTTTAAATTTGCTGATTTCCGCGTTATGAGAGTCCAAGGAGTAACCTCTGAAAATTGTCTTAAAATTTGTTAACGTACTCTACCACATGGTCGCCAGTCTGAATCTTGCGCAGCTACCTTGCCATTTACCTGCAATGTAGAAAAAATTAGAAACCCTCACCCCTCTTTATCAATCCTCCAGACGATCTGTTTGAATAACTAGGAGCTACAAGACATTCTTGACTCAAATGACCAATTTTTTGAAACAACCAGAGCATCAGCTGCTTACGAACCGCGTGCTGTGCAGAAGCGAATATGGCCAGGTTACCAATTTTTTTCAAAATGGCGGCATCAAATTTTGGCACATTTGAGGAATTTGAATTTTCGGTTTTGCAGTTTTGGTTAATTTAAGATCGGTTTTCGGTTTTGGTGTTCATTGCGGTTTGGGTATTTTCCGTTTGAAAGCATTTGGTTATCAGTATTCGTAAAAATCACAAATGGGTTTTCAGATTTGGTATCCGATGTGATTTTGGATTTTTCCTATTTTGGTTCCGGTTTTCTTTCGATCTGAGAGGCAATTATGATTTTGAATAGCTGCAAAATCTCTGTATGCACCACTTGTCACTGACTGTATCGGATCGATTAGAGTTTTGATAACTGGGATGTGAAAATTCTTTGGCTTTGACGGTTGTGAACCAATTTTTTGTGGTTTTGCGGTTTTGGATGATTTTTTTTTGCGGCTTTGCGGGTTCTAATAAACCCCACTGCCCCCATCTATTTAGAGGGTGGCAAAGGGAAGGTTCCAATGACACATCACGCTGAATTTTTCTATTAAATCACTCATCACGGAGAATTATTTTAAAATAATCACGCGTCACGTAAAAAGGAGTAAGTACGCTAAGCTAATACTGTAAGATTTCAACCTATCGAATGTATTTTTAAAAATCATATTGCATCCAACGTTTTTTATTCTGGAATGAATTGTGTTCCACCAGTCATATTGCTTTTTGCTAGACAAATAAAGACGACTTACTTGTTGAAACTAGACGCTCTAAGAGCGTTTAATTGGGCTTCGTATCGTACAGCCGTTTGGGTCGACATTCTTTCAGATCTTTTATTCCATGGATTCGGTTACTTTCTGGTCTTTCTACATACGATCTGAAGCACCACCACGACCACGCAGTCGACAAAAAGAACACTGAAGGTCAGATTCCTTGCGCAAATTTTAACTATACTAACTTAGCCTGATTGTCTCACAATTGTTTGGACCTACCACGAAGATTAAGGACATCAAAGTCAAGCAAAGGTCAGCAAAGGTCACCTACCACGGAAATCTAATTAGTAAGTCTTGTAAATCACGCGTCATGCGCATGTAAAATAGTAAATCACGCATCACATTGTGAATTTTGAGTCATCACGTGTCACGTAATTATTTAGTATCTGGCGCAAATATCCCTTTTAAATATAAATAGAGACGTCTTAATTTGGCACTAAATGTAAGATTCGAGGCATCAGTTGAGTGAGTTTTACGAGTTTCTTCCTCCGTCTCCTCAGGATGTGAAACAATGGACGTGGGTTCCTGAACTTTATTCGTCAGGGCTAATTGAGAGGTGGTATTTAGTAACTGCGACAACAAAAAAAGAGGGGCTCTGACAGGGAAAGAGAGCAATTTCCCAATAAGGCTTAAAAACCGTTGACTCTTGCGAACACAGCGGCCATGTACAACATCCTTTCCGTCCTCTGAAAAGAAAAACTCCCAATCTCCATTTCCAGCTTGAATGATAAACTGAAGAATGAGGTTTTGAAATTTGAAGAGTGCTACAAAGGGTTTTTTTGTTTACAGTATTCAGCTTTCTACGTATTTGTTCAAGCGTGAAACACGCAAGTTTGTGTACACACCGTCACATTACCGTGTTTATGTTTCTGCACGTACACACTACCTTTAATCAAGATTTATTTTCCGTCAAATCCTGTTAAACATCGTTTGCAAAGCTTTCTCACGCGCTCAAATTAAATTCGATGCTTGACAGTGGTGCGACAGTTTGTCTACTTAAAGTTGTATACTTCACGCGTGAACAAACAACGAAAAATTGAGCCGTTCACTACGTTTTGTTTGGAAACGAATTGCCGCCACAAAACTTGTTGATCAAATTAAAGATTCTGATCCCGAAATTTAGTAGTGACAGCCTGGGAAAAAATTAGCCTTAATAAAAGCGTACGAATTTACCCTGAAAGCTGAAAAATTATTTTGAACCCTGATAATTAAAACAGGGAATCTTTAAAAGCGGGGAATCTTTCCCCCATTCCCCCATTCCCCCATTCCCCCATTCCTCCATTCCTCCATTCCTCCATTCCTCCATTCCCCCATTCCTCCATTCCCCCATTCCTCCATTCCCCCATTCCTCCATTCCTCCATTCCTCCATTCCCCCATTCCCCCATTCCTCCATTCCTCCATTCCTCCATTCCTCCATTCCTCCATTCCTCCATTCCTCCATTCTCCCATTCCCACATTCCCACATTCCCACATTCTCCCATTCCCCGTTCCCTATTTTAAAGATAGAATGCAAATGTTGGTGTTTCTATCATTTTTGGGTAGTTTTAAATCGTGGAGTTAAGTCAGACAACCGTAACATTACTGAGGCAGCTGACTTTTTTGTCCTTTTTGTGGCTATCAGGGTTTTTCCCTATCATAATTGACTCTAATTTTGATTGAACCGAAACTCACGTCTCGAGAAAAAGCAAATGATCAATTCATGAAAGCGTCACGCGTTGTGTGACTGGGTGTTACGTTACAAGTGGAACAGTTGAGAATTTGAACACGTTATGAGGAATAGTATGGGGAACGGAATATGGTCGATTTACATCGATAAATATTTCGAAAGTTCGAAGTTCGTCTTTTGACAGGAATGACAGTGATGGAAAAGCAAGCTTTAAACGGCAGAGATCGCCAGAAACCACAGCGAACACACAAGATGAGAGTACGTGTAAAATGTTTATATTTTGAAATATTTATCGTTGTAAATCGACCATATTGTCCAGGTCCACAGCGATGACAAACGATCGAGATATGACCACTACGGTATCTCAGCTTCTCAATTTTAAAACAGCCATGAGAGGTCTAAGGGCTAAGATCATTATATTTTTTATTCCATACGCGGTATGAATAGTACTGCATCTTGTTAAATATGGAAATGCATTGGGTAGCTGCGGAGCACTCTTTTACGATCTCAACTCTTGACTCGCAAGAAATTACAGTTTACCACAGGTGGCCTAAAGTCATTTTGCGAGGCGAATCAGCTCGTGCACAAGACTCCTGCTACGAATGATGTTGACTTAAACCTGTTTTAAACTTTGCATTCTGGATATGGGCCAAATATAATCCCGACTCGAGTAGGCTCTGGTGAAATAAGAAAACATTCCACTAAATTGTATGATGTCTTTGCATTGTCGGAAATGAGACTAGAGAGTCTGCTATGATCCGAAACCTCATGTTTTAATTTGTTATAAATCAACTTGGTTTCCCACTCTCTCACACCTTTCAAGTCTCACGCTCTGGTCTCTCTCATTTTAAATATATAATACGATCCTATTGCTCAATCATCTGTCATTCATCGCGAAAAATCAACCGGAAATCAATTAACGCTGATAATCTCTCACAGCAAAGAAAATGACTTTTCTAGGCTTACTTTGTTATAGAGAAATGTCACAATAAATTAAAGTTATGTTATAAAATTTGTTATTGTTATAAAATGGCGTATAAATATTACAAACGATCCATTTACATATGAAAATTTTGAGCACTGGATCACTTATAACAGCTTCAATCTAGGGCTCGATCACTTTAAACGTAGCAGTGATTGTGGGCGTGTCATCTTTTATAATTCTTTTGAATCTCACTCGAAAGTTAAAACTACCCAAAAATGATAGAAACACCAACATTTGCATTCTGCACATATGACTAAACATTGCATGAATTGAGAACTGCACTAGGAGGCCTTCCATTTGATTGTATGATGTTTATCAATGACGTGAAAATGTCAGATGATATAATAGTTGATTCGTGTCCAAATGTTAATAAATAGAGTGAAAATTTTACAAGACTTTTGATTGATTTCATTTATAAGCTAACTCTTTTATTTTGTCCTCAATTCTATCCTTAATTTGTTTCCAAACAATTTTTTTGGTTAATTATTAATGTATTTATTTTTAGATAATTCAATACTATTATAATTTCCGACTCTCAACAACTTACAAATTTTTCGAAAAATATAAATTATGCTGATTATTCTCTCACGATTTTTATTTTGAATAACATCTTGTCAATCGCTTCAAATATTTGATGAGTTTGCCATTTCTTTTGTTGACTTCATTATATAAATTTTGATTTTAAAAATCACCTCATGGATTCTACATGTTTTTTTGATAAATACTCTTCTTTTGAATTTTGTAACCATTTTCATGATAGCCAATATATTTTGATGCATCTTTACAACCATGACCCAGACCACATCCATTACAAACGTACTAGTCATTATAAAAAATCATCTCCATTTTATAACCACATGGTTCTCTTCTGAAATTATTGACATAATTTTCTATGCCTTTCAAACAAAACGGACAGTTAATTTATCCATTTTCATTGATTATTTCATCGTCTATTTCAAAATTGCAATTATTGTAGCTCATATAATATGATGAGATTCTTTTTTAATATATCAAAAAATGAAATGAGATTACAAGATAATCACCATGAATAAAAAAAAAATTTTGGTGATTTTGGATGAAATCACAAGATGAATTATTTTATGAATACTATAGATTAGGATTTTTCAAAATTGCAATAGATCATATAATATGATGACATTATTTTTTTCATACATTATAAAATAAAATGTGATCATGAGATGATCACCTTTGATGAAAAAGTTTTGGAACTAGTTTGGAATTTTTTTCAAATATATAGTTTGACCTCTGAATCATCATCGTGGGGGGTGAAATGGGTGATCTGAAATTGGGTGTGAGAGATCGCCACGACAGCCACGCATTGGTAGCTGCTCAGCATTCTTTTACGACCTCACTCATGACTTGCAACAAATTACAGTTTGCCGCAGGTGGCCTAGGGTCATTTTACAAGACGAATCAGCCCATGCACACAACTCCTGCTGCGAATGATGTTGACTCCAGCTTGTTTTAAACATTGCATTTTGCATATGCACCAAATTTAATCTCTGGTGAAATGAGAAAACATTTTACTAAATCGCATAATGTCTTGGCATGAAGAAAATGGCTTTCTAGGCTTACTTTTGCAACAGAAGTATTGTTGTTGTTAAAGAGAAATGTCATAATAAAGTCACAGGTAGAGGATCTTAATTCCGATTTCCTTCTCATCGCCGATCTCATCAGTATGCTGGACTAGCTTCTAACGCATTTCCGTGGTTAAGGCACCATGGGAAGGTCTGACGTTCAAATTCTGAACGAAGTCTCAGATTATTTTTTCAGGTTCCTAGCTTGCTCGTTTTGAAATAAAGTGCATATTTTCTTATGGTATTCTATTGAGGGGTTGCCGAGCTACCCTCGGAAATCTCCACCACTTACGAGTTTAAGTTTACTCGAAGGATTGGGCATCGATCGCGCATGATGTTGAGTTGATGAACTCGGTAAAACTGAAAACTTCCCTTGACTTTCAAGAAGAGATTGACGACAGTTTGATATCGAAACTCGTATCGACCAAGTCGGCTAAAGGATTCATTGAGACAATGGGGCTTAGTTTAAAGCTCCTTAGGTCCATATATGTCAATCACAGTTTCGCGAAGACGACGAAAATTTAACTTACTGAAGAGAAGAAGTCCAATTCAAAAGGAACAAATTTCGTTGAATTTCATCACTGGATTATTTACAGTTTGATTTCTTAATCGGAGATAAAGAGAGAGTTATACTTACTGGTAACATTCTATTGTTATTAATGATATTTCCCATTGTGCCGTCTTTGAAAGCTCGAAGAAACTCACGAAGACCAGACGAAATGGCGAACAATAGTGCCATATTCAGCTTGAACACACTAAACATGTCATTTATATACAAACGAAATGTCCTTGTATGTTACTTAATTTACATGAAATATCGTTACACCTCTAACCGTTTCCGGCTAACTCAGGACAAACAGCTTGGCTAAATCCCTGCGTGAATCACAATTTGCAGCTTTTGGTCCAGAAGCGTTTGTGATCGGAGAGGCTGTCTGTAGATCATGTGGTCAAGTCAGACATTGTATCGTCTTTGATATCAAAGACTTTTGATATTTAGAATTTTGCCAGTAAGTATAACTCTCTCTTTAGCTCCGATTAAGAGATCAAACTGTAAATAATCTGTTCATGAAATTCAAGGAAATTTGTCCCTTTCGAATTGGACTTCTGCTTTTCAGTAAGCTAAATTTACAATTAGACAACCTCAATATTATATGAGCTATTGCAATTTTGAAATACACGATGAAATAATCAATGAATATGGACATATTTACTTTCCGTTTTGTTTGAATGGCATAAACGATTATGTCAGAAATAACAGAGGAGAACCATGTTGTTATGAAATGGAGATGATTTTTTATAATGACAAGTACGTTTGTAATGGACGTGGCCCGGTTCATGGTTATAAAAATGCATCAGAATATATTGACAATTATGAAAATGGTTACAAAACTCAAAAGAAGAGTATTAATCAAAGAAAGTATAGAGGCAATGAAGTGATTTTAGAAATCAATATTGTAACTAACAAAGGAAGATGGAAAACTCATCAAATATTTAAAGAGTTTGACAAGATATTATTAAAAATGGGAATCAAAAGAGAAGAACTAACAATTTTATTCTCTGAAAATCTTTTTTAAAATTTTGAAAATCAAAAATTGTAATAGTATTGAATTATCTAAAAAATAAACACAATAATAAACCAAAAAATTGTTTGGAAACAAATTTTGGATAGAATTGTGGACAAAATAAAAGAGAGAGCTTATATATGAAATCATTAAAAAAATCTTGTCATATTGTTCATTGTAGTTATCATTATTTGGACATTGATCAACTATTATATCGTCTAACATTTTCATGTCATTGATAAACAATATATGATCAAATGGAAGGCCTGTCAGTGTTGCCTTCAATTCATGCAATGTTTTGGCATATGCACAAATGCAAATGTTATTGTTTCTATCATTTTCGGGTAGTTTTTAACTTCCAAATGAAATTTCAAAAGAATTAAAAAAAGATGACACGCTCACGATCACTGCTACGTTTAACGTGATCAAGCCTGAAATTGCAGCTGTTATAAGTGATCCAGTGCTCAAATTTGTCATAAGTAAATTTCATTGTTTGTAATATTTATACGCCATGTTATATTAGTAACACAATTTATAATATAACTTTATTGTGGCATTTCTCTACAACAACAACAATACTTCTGTTGCAAAAGTAAGCCTAGAAAGCCATTTTCTTCATGCCAAGACATTATGCGATTTAGTGAAATGTTTTCTCGTTTCATCGGAGCTGACTCAAGTTGGGATTATATTTGGCGCATATATCCAGTATGCAATATTTAAAACAGGCTTGATTCAACATTATTAGGAGCATGAGTCATGTGCATGTGCTGATTCACCTTGTAAAATGACTCCTGGCCACCTGTGGTAAATTGAATTTCTGTGGGTCATGAGTTGAGGTCGTAAAAAAAATGCTCAGCAGCTACCCAATGCATTTCCATATTTAACAAGATGCAGTAATTCAAACCACGTATGCAATAGAAAATATAATGATCTTAGCCCTCAGACCTCTCATAGCTGTTTTAAAATTGAAGAGCTGAGATATCGCAGTGATCATATCTTGATTGTTTGCCCTCTTTGTGGACTTGAAGAAATTCGATTCCTGAAAAGACTTGGTACAGCACGTGGGTTGAGTGTCTTTCCCCTTTTTTTTCCCTTGGCCGAATGGTTCTCAGGATGTTTATCTATGATTATTGAAAATTTCAAGGGTTTCCAAAATAATTAAAAATCAGAGTGAAGAAAATAACTGTTTCCCTTTTCATTTCCTTCCCCCCTGGTTTTCTTAAGACATTTATGTACTATTATTTAAAATTTCAGGGATTCCTAGAAGAATTAATAATCAAAGTGAAGAAAATAAACCCACATATTGTTGCAGAGAAGATTGAATCGCTACAGAAAGGAAATGCATTTTTAAGTCTCAGTGAATTCGATCAGATGCAAGTCAAATTTTTAAAAGAGGCCATCCAATCTCTTTCCACAAGCATTGGATGATAGAGCCGATCTTGAAAATGAAGCTTTCATATTTGCCCCGCCAGGCACCCAGTTGGTCATCATATCTGGAAAAGGTGATTGGGAATACTATTTTTCCCAGCACAATAACAACAAAATAACCGGTAGATGTAACAGCAAGCCTTGGGAGTACTATGTGAGGGACGGGGTCAAATTCACTTTTTGTAAAATCCCTCAACTCTTGTCAACTGAACTTTCAGTTGTCGAAAGAGTAAAACATTTAGTGAATGCTTTTGAAAATCTTCATAAAACGTAAAAGTAATTAGTTGCATACATAGACGAATAAACATTTCTCATTAGCATATTGGCCTCGTTAATTGAAGTAACCTATTAATTGAATTAATTGAAGTAGAACTATTCAAAGACGCATATTTCTTGTTAAAATAATGAAACATTAAAATGCTCTGACTTTGCCCGAAAATGTCAAAAGTTGTATTTCTCAGGTTTTTTTATTTCGAAATTTTCTGGAAATTTCGTTTGTATATAAATATACAAATTTGTTATGTTTTGTGTGTGGGTTTGCAGCTGATTTTAGATATCTGAATAGAGGGTGTTAAGTTTTCAAAAGAAACTGTGGTGCTGCGTCGGTGGAGAGTATAACAAGTACTTTAGTGTTAACAAATTTTCGGTAAAAAGTAAAAACACGAAGTTCTATGGATATTACATCTCTATTACATATTACATTCCCAATGACGAAGGTCTCCGGGCCCTCAGACATTTTTTCGATCATCGCACTGTTAAGGAACCTAGCTCTGAAACACTTCTCCGTTTTGCAGAACTAGTACTTACACTCAATTGCTTTTCATTCGGTGGTAACTACCACAAAAAAAACTAATGGCGTGGCCATGGGTACTAAAATGGGACCCAGCTACGCCAAAATGTTTTGGTAAGTTTTATCAAACATCAATTTTTTAGTCAATACCACGGCCCTAAACCTGAACTCTACTGCCGTTACATTGACGACTGCATCGGCTACTTCCGCTACCAGAGGGGAGCTCACTCAATTTATAGCCGCCGTCAGTTCCTTTCACCCGGCTCTTAAATATACCTGGGAAATTTCTGACACTTCTTTGGCTTTTCTAGACAACAAAATTTTAATGGAAGGCAACGGTTTATGCACTAGTGTTTACAGTACTACAAACCTACAGATTCACATAGTTACTTGTTGTATTCATCTTCACATCCATCACACGTCAAGAACTCCATACCTCTTTCACAGTTTCTCAGACTTCGTCGTTTATGTAATGACGACTCTGATTTTTCCGTAATGTGTCAGTTTTTCGATTAACGTGGCTATCCTGTTTCTGTCGTTCAAATGGGACACCACCGTGCCCAGCAAATTGATCGACAGGCAGCACTACAAACGGCTGAGAAGGAAAACACTGATCGCATTCCATTCATTCTCACATTTTACCCTCACAACCACGCAGTTAAATCTGTCATTCTTAAAAAATTTAAATTACTCCAAAACGATTCAGAGACTGGTACTATCTTTTCGTAACCCCAACTCATTTTCATTCAAACGTGACAAAACATAGGCAACGTTTTAATCAGAAGTTCATTTCAAAACAATGACTCACCTGGAACTTTCAAATGCACTCGCGATGCAAAACTTGTCCTTTCATTCATAACATAGAGAAAATATCGGGACCCAAGAGATCCATTAAGATCACTGACCACTTTACGTGTACCTCCGCCAATGTCCTTTACTGCATGACTTGCACTTATTGGAATAATTTATACATTGGTGAAACAGGAAGACGACTAGGTGACCGATTCCGAGAATACCTTCGCGACGTAGAAAGAAATAACAAGGACGCATCCAAACCAGTCGCTAGACACTTTAATCTCCCTAATCATTCTAAACAACACACGGCAGTTCGCGGCCTTTCCTTTCATTTAAGCAGTTCGGAAAGCCGCAAAACACTTGAACAAAAATTTATTTTCCAAATCGGCACTCTAAAATCCCCACGGTATCAACTTTATTCAACTAATTTACTCTTGTTTTCTCGTCACCATATCCCCACCAATAGCGTAGTTCCATTTTCTGCATATAAACCCACACACAACCCATAATTCGTCCAATCGCTCTGAAGAAGGGGCCACCGCTTGAGACGTAAGCCTTTAAACTCTTTACGGTGGCCAATTTACGTTTTCAACTCTATTGTAGATATCTTCTGACTTTCTTGAGTTTCTCCAAGCTATGGATACAAAGGAAGATAACAGTGGTGAGAAGGGACTGTTAAAAATAAGCATAACTCTTTCTTTAGCTCCGATTAACAGATCAAACTGTAAATATTCTGTCGATAAATTCAAGGAAATTTACCCCTTTCGAACTGTACTTCTTCTTTTCAGCAAGTTAAAGCCTTATTGTCTCAATTGATCCTCGGTTGCTTAAGCTAACTTGGTCGATACGAGTGTCGATATTTGATTTCAAATCTCCTCCTGAAGTCAAGGGAAGTTTTCCGTTTTACCGAGTTCATGCTATCATGCTATCTATTGCGCGATCGATGCCCGATCCCTCGAGTAAACTTGAACTCGTTAGTGGTGGAGATTTCCAAGGGGAAACTCGGCAATCCCTCGATAGAATACCACAAGAAAATATGCACTTTATTTAAAAACTAGCAAGCTAGGAACCTGGAAAAATGGCTTACTGTAATTTGTGAAACGAAACGAAATGAAAAATTTAAAATTTGCGAGATGGAAATATGCTAATGATTTGCAAAATAGAAATCACGAATTACAGAATTTCATTTCGCAAATTACATATTTCTTTCATGGCTGTTTTAAAATTGAAAAGCCGAGATATCGCAGAGATGATATCTCGATCGTTTGCCTTCGTTGTGGACCTGAAGAAGTTCTATTCCTGAAAGAACTTGGTATTGCACGTGGTTCGAGCGAGTTTCCCTTTTTTAACTCGTGAGTTGCGCGCATGTGAAAGAGCGAGTTATAGATACGATGTAGGGAATAGCACTCGCTCGCTCGCTCGATTGGTCGACTCCTGTAAACTTTTTTTCGATTTTAGGCTTTTGAGTGCATTTGATAGTTTTTGGCGAGCAATTAACAAACGAAATGGCGACCTTTGTTGCTAAGAATAGTGGTGGGGCGAAAAAGAAGCCAATGATAATCTTAAAAGAGTGTTTTTTTTCGTTTTAGCTTCAACAAGCGGCGCCAGCGACTGGCAGGCATTCAAGGATTCACACTGAAATAACAGAACAACCTTCGTTTTTCATAAAATTGTAATTCACAATCCTTGAACTTGAAAACAATCCGAAGATTCATTGAAAATATCACTTACTGCGAAGCGCACGGAGTTTACAGATGTTCAAAAGCTTTTTCTGTTATGGCGTGAGATTAAGGACAAAATCGATCATTACGTTTCGTATCGTGTGTTTTTCCTGTGTGAAGCAACAGAAGATGCCGGCGACTGACGAAATTACAAGTTAACACGAAAATCAAATAACACCTAAACAAACAATTTTAGCTACAGATTTTCAGTGAATTTTTAACGAACAATTTTCTTTTAAGTTTTAAGGCAATTTGAAGATTCAAAATACATATTACGTACTAAAATACGAAAGTTATACACCACAAAATTGATAAATAGGCCTGAAATGAAATTCTATCTTGTTATTGATTATACGTTGCCTAGCACGTGACTAAAATCTACCCAGGCGGAGATCCAAAATGACGGTGGCAGTCTTGGCTTATTTATATCACTCAAAACTCGTTCCTTTTTGTCTCATTTGATAAAGAGGGAATCGTTAATGTTTTCATTAAGACAGTTTTGCCTTGATTTTCTAATATTTACAATGATAGACAGTAAATTTCACTTTTCACCCACATTTACTTCCAACCTTTTCTTTTGAACCAGAAACAAAAATGATATACGTTTAAAACACATGACATCATCCACCCTTGTCAAATGTAATAGCATTATCATTTCAATTGTAATGCCTTCTTATCCCAACTTTACTTTGTTTCTTTGCTACATTAGCGAACACTGAACTACTGCTCGTACTCTAGATACGACAATCAACCATAAAATTTCCTAAACCAGATAACATTAAACATAATCCAAAAAATCATGCGTCAATTCACGAGTTTGCTCATAGAGCACTTTGATTTTTCCTTGGCCCGATGGTTTTCTAAGGATTTTTATCTACGATTATTGAAAATTTCAGGGTTTTCCGGAAGAATTGAGAATTAAAGTGAAGAAAATAAGTGTTGCCCTTAGTTTTTCTTCCCCCAATGGTTCTCTTAGGATATGTATGTATTAATATTTTAAATGTTCAGGGGTTTCCGTGGGATTAAAAATCAGAGTAAAGAAAATAAGTGTTGCCCTTAGTTTTTCTTCCCCCAATGGTTTTCTTATGATATTTATGTACTATTTTTTTAAAAATTTCAGGGTTTTCCTGAAGAAGCAATAATCAAAGTGAAGCAAATAGACTCATATATCCTTGGAGAGAAGATTAATTCCCTGCAGAAAGGAAAAGCATCCTCAAATCTCAGTGAATTTGACCAGACGCAAGTCAAATTTTTAGAAGCAGCCATCCGTTCCATTCCACAAGCATTGGATGATGAAGCTAATCTTGAAAATGCAGTTTTCATCTTTGCCCTTCCAGGCCCCCAGTTCGCCCTCAAATCTGGAGCAGGTGATTGGGAATACTATTTTTCCCAAGACGACAACAACAAAATCACCATGAAATGTATCAGAAAGCCTTTGGAGTTTCCGGAAGAATCAACAATCGAATTGGAGGAAATAACCCCAGATGTCTTTGGAGAGAAGATTTATTTCCTGCAGAAAAAAAAAGCATTCTCAAGTCTCAGTGAATTTGACCAGACACAAGTCAAATTTTTAAGAGAAGCCATCCATTTTATTCCACAAGCATTGAATGATAGAGCTAATCTTAAAAGTGCAATTTTCATATTTGCCCTTCCAGGCCGCCAGTTCGCCTTCAAATCTGGAGCAGGTGATTGGAAATACTATTTTTCCCAAGACAACCACAACAAAATCACAGTGCGATGTACCAGAAAGCCTTGGGTGTACTATGTCTGGGACTGGATCAAATTCGCTTGTAGTATAATCCCCCGAATCTTGTCAGGTCTACTTTCAGTTTTCATAACAGTTGGAAATTTATCGAACGCTTCTAAAGACATCCTGAGAAAGAACGAGTAACTAGCTGCATACTTAGATGGATAAACATTTCTTATTATCATATTGCCCTGTTAATTGAAGTGTAAATATATTAATTGAATTAATTGAAGTATAACTATACAAAGATGCACATTTCTAGCTAAAAACATAACTTTTTAAGTGAAAATTTTGGTGAAAAACACAATCTGAAAGAGAGTTCTTTGCCACTTCAGTATATGCTAGGTATGTACTCTACATTATATATTTTTGACCAGGTCACTTAACAATATTGAAGAATATAGAGATGTGTAAACTAAAAGCAGTAAATAATCATGTTACATTTTAGCAAGTTGCCAGCAGATCTATGGAAAATTCCACATACACATATCTGGATCTAATGAAACACTAAAATGCACTGAGTTTGCCCTTAAATGTCAGAAGTTGTGTTTCTCAGGTTATTAATTTCGAAATTTTCCAAAGAGGAAATGTGTTTCACAACCACCGTACTGACAACCATCTTCATTTACACCAAATCTTGGATTTGCCAGTAGATTCGCTATGCATCAGTAAAATGTCAGATTATGTCTTAGTCATATGCAATGATAACTTACATTTTCACAGTTAATATACTGTAAACTGGCTTTTAAAGGTCTTTTTACAGGAAAGTTTCCCACATCACAAAGAGTCATCAAAACGAATTTTTCCAAGCCTTGGTCAATCAAATTGGAGTCAATTATGATAGGGAAAAACCCAGATAGCCACACAAGGGAAAAAATAGCCAGCTGCCTCAGTAGTGTTACGGTTGTCCGACTTTACTCCATGATCTACAGAGAGCCTCTCCTATCACGCTTTTGGACCAAAAGCTGGAAATCGTGATTCTCGCAAGGATTTGGCTAAGCGGTTTGCCATGAGTTAGCCGGAGGCGGTTATGGATATAACGATATCTCGTGTAAAGTAAATGATCTCTTAGGATATTTCGTTTGTTTATAAATGACACCTTCAGTTTGATCCAACTGATTGTAGAGTATATATTGTATGCCATACATGAAGTCTATGATGTGAATGTTGCTGGCCATTTTGACGTTTACATTATGTATCGATTGTGGAGCTATTGTTAGCCATTTCGTCTGGCTTTCTTAAGTGTCATCGAGCTATGGAAGACGATATAATAGGACATATGACTAACAGTAGAATGTTACCAGTAAGTATAACTCTCTCTTTAGCTCCGATTAAGAGATCAAACTGTAGATAATCCATTGATGAAATTAAAGGAAATGCGTCCCATTCGAATTGGACTTCTTCTCTTCAGTTAGTTAAGTTTTCGTCAATTTTGCGAAACTGTGGTTGATAAATATGGACCTAAAGAGGTTTAAACTAAGCCCCATTGTCTCAATGAATCCTCGGTAGCTTAAGCGGACTTGGTCGATACGAGTTTCGACATCAAACTGTCATAAATCTCTTCCTGAAAGTCAAGGGAAGTCTTCCGTTTTACCGAGGTCATGCTCTCAACATCATGCGCGATCAATGCCCGACCCCCCATGTCCTGCGACAGAATACCATAAGAAAATGTGCACTTAATTTAAAAAGAAGCAAGTTGAGAACTTGAAAAATTATCTGAGACTTCGTTCAGAATTTGAACGTCAGACCTTCCCATGGTACCTTAACCACGGAGCTGCGTTAGAAGCTAATCCAGCATACTGATAAGATCGGCGATGAGAAGAAAATTGGAATTAAGATCCTCTAACTGTAACTTTATCCTGACATTTCTCTTAACAACAAAAACACTTCTATTTCAAAAATGAGCCAAGAAAAGCCATTTTCTTTATGCAAAGACATAAAGCGATTTAGTGGAATGTTTTCTCATTTTATCAGAGCCAACTCAAGTTGGGATTACATTTGGCCCATATTCAGAAAGCAATGGTTAAAACAGGCCTAAGTCAACAGTTTTCGTAGCATGAGACATGTGCATGCGCTGATTCGCCTCATAAAATGACTAGGCCACCTGTGGTAAACTGTAATTTCTTGCTTATCAAGATTTGAGATTGTAAAAGAGTGCTGAGTAGCTATCAAATGCATGGCTGTCATGAAGGTTTCTTACATCCAATTTCAGATCACCCATTTCATGGCTCACCATTATGATTCAAAGAAAGGTCAAACTGTATAATAAAAAAAAATTCAAAACTATAGTTCCACAAAAAGTTAAAATATAGTGTCCGAAAAAAAATTCTAATCTATAGTTTCTCTAAAAATATTTCTTCCCAAAAAAAAAGATCAAACTACAGTTTCATTAAGAATTCAAAACTGTAGTGGTCAAAACATAATTCATCATGTGATTTTATCTTAAAAAATTTCATCAAACTTGATCATCGCATGATCTCATTTAATTTTTTTTAATATATTAAAGAAACATTGTCACCATATTATATGAGCTATTGCAATTTTGAAATACATGATGAAATAATCAATGAATATGGATATATTATCTGTCTATGCATAAAATGCAAACTTTGTTGTTTCTGTAATTTACGAGTAGTTTTTAACTTCCGAATGAGATTTGAAAAGAATTCAAAAAGATGACACGCCAACGATCACTGCTACATTTAAAGTGATTGAGCCTGAAACTATAGATTTTATTAGTGATCCAGTGCTCAAAATTTTCATAAGTAAATTTAATCGTTTGTAATGTTTATGAGCCATTTTTATAACAAAAACACATTTTATAACATAACTTTGTTGTGACATTTCTATTCAACAACAATAATACTTCTGTTGCAAAAGTTAGCCTAGAAAAGCCATTTCTTCATGCAAAGACATTATGCGATTCAGTGGAATGGTTTCTCATTTCACCAGAGCCGATTCAAGTCAGGAGTACATTTGGCGCATGTATCCAGAATGCAATGTTTAAAATAGGCTTAAGTCAACAGTATTCGTGGAAGGAGTCATATGCATGTCCTGATTTGCCTCGTAAAATGACTCCGGGCGGCCTGAATCAAAAATATAACAATAAAAAAGCTGAGATACTGCTGTGATCATATATCCATCATTTGCCATCGTTGTGGACCCGCACAAGGTCGATTCCTGCAAGAACTTGGTATTGCACGTGGGTTGGGTGTGTTTCCCATTTTTTTCCTTGCCCTAATGTTGCCCCAATGTTTTCTCAGAATGTTTATGTACGATTACTGAAAATTTCAGGTGCTTCAGGAAGAATCAAAAATCAAAGTGAAGAAAATATGTGTTGCCCTTATCTGTCGTTGCCCCAATGGCTTTCTCAGGATATGTATGTACTATTATTTAAAATTTCAGGGGTTTCCAGAAGAAATTAGGGTCAATTATGATAGAGGTAAAAAGACAAAAAGGCTAGCTGTCTCAATAGTGTTACGGTTGTCTGACTATACTTCATTATTTGCAGACAGCTTCTCCCATCACAAATGCTTCTGAACCAAAAGCTGTAAATCGTGATTCAGGCAAGGATTTGGCCGAGCTGTTTGTCATGAGTTAGTCGGACACGGTAATGGATATAGCGATTTTTCGTGTACAGTAAATGATGTATAAGGACATTTGGTTTGCAAATAAATGACCTGTTTAGTGTGTTCCAGCTGTATTTGAACAACAAGAGGCTTCAAGGAGCCTATATTCTAGCCAAATTTGTGATCCAGGGAAACGAATTGAAGGCCTTGTGGTATTTAGCAAAATTGCTGTTGAGGGCTTTTCATTGTTTACTTACTGTGGAGAGTTATAGAGATTAAGATTTTGGAACAAGTTGATGCCATTTGCTTAAGTTTTTTTTTAATGCAATTATTGGTTTATCCAGCAACTGTTTTTTTCTCTTGGTATGCCAGAGATGCAGGTTTCTCACATATGTATACAGAGTTCAAAACGGCATTTGCTATGCAATGTGAAGACCCTTTTCTGGGGTGGGGTGGGGGGAGCTACTATTTCAATACTAATTACCAGACATTATTTTCATTTCTTTTTTTTTAGTATTGACTTGATTAAATTTTGTTTTACGGGTTAAGGGTTGTAGCGGGGTAAGTCTCTTGCCAAACGAGCTGTCTTCTAATATTTTCTCTCACATAGCTCACAAAAGTTTCAGCTTGGATAGCTTTTAATTATGAATAGCCCCAAGTGCCAGGGTGATGACAATTAACCAAAAGAAAACAAAAAGTCACTACCAAAGGTTATTACTAGATGAACTATTAATTTTATGGGGTTCCTCACATAGTTTATCAGTCATTAGAGACACTGGGTGTTTGTTTTCACCAGGTGCTATATTGTAGACTTCTCTACCACTGGAGTTATCAGATTGATGTTCCTCGGTTAAAATGGGATAATCTGGAATGACTGACTGCAAGCATGTCTGACTGGCATTAGTGACCTGTGTTCATTCAAAGGGTCTTCCACATCTTCATTTAGAGGTCTTGTTCTATTATTAGGAGTATCTACAGAGCTGTTCAATTCTGAATTCTCAAGAAAACAGTTATCACAAGATTGTCCCATATCAACGGCATTTTCACATGTACTCTCTAAGTGATTATTAATAGTATTTGTTAGTAATTTGGTGACATCATTATTAGCCTGTGTCATATGTGTCATTTATATATCCTTGTGTAAAGGATTATTGGCTTTTAACCAGTTCAGTGCCGAAATTATGAACTCTGGTCTCACAGTTTCAAAATAAACATTTCCTCTGAACTGAGGTTTTCTTTTTAACTTAATGAGAATTATACCACACCTTTCTGGAGGACGAGGAAATATTTTACATGTTTGATAACAATTTACTGGTACATTACGTATAGCACATTAAATGTTCCTCTGTTGCCCTTTTGACATTACAATTATATTTTCAAATACAATGCGCTGGGTTATTATTATTTGTTCTTGTTTTTTTTAGATCTTCTAACTCAATTGGGATGTCATCCACATATAAGTTGTTTGCTGTTGGTTGACATGGAAGACTCCTCGATTGGCTTTCGAGTGACAAGCCCTACAGATGTACTCTTTTCCATGAAATGACGATAGTATGTTAAAAATGTCCTGAGAAGGGTAATTGGTTGTATTGACAGATTTCTTATAAAGTGTTCAGTTACATATACAACATATAAATTATGGGCCTTCCTTTATTTTTCTGTGGAACTCTTCAATACATGAATCTACAGTTTTGTTCTTACGAACACATTTTTGTTTGCGTCTCTTAAGTACTTCTTGTTTTATAGCAGCGTCCATTGTTTTGTATTCTTTTGCTTTCTTCTTTAACAACTCTTTTTTCTCATCAAAATCCATACTTTTGTATTGTCGTGCCATTTTCTTTAGCAGGTCTTGTTTCTTAACAGTATCCATTGTTTTGTATTTTTGGGACATTTTTTTTCTGTATTTCCTGTTTATTTTTCATATTCCTAAATTGTTTTTTCTCCTTTCTGTCAACTACTTTACATGAACATGTAGCAAACAGTATTCTGTATTCCCCTGGAGTATTATATTTCTCTTGTATTTTTCTAATGGCATGGATTTGGATCTTTTTGTGGGTTTAAGGATACAACTGATGCAGTATGAAGCTGCAGTATGATGAAGTATATCAAAACGCCTGTGCATTAATTATTATATATTATTATGATTCAGTTGACTTGCTTTGAAGTGAATCAGTTAATAATCCCTCACTCTCAAACAGATTATCCAAATTTACTTCAGTTCCACAAACTTCTATGGTTCTTAGAAGATTAGCTGGTGGTAGCTGGTTATGTTCTAAACTTGATTTATGACACATCTTTTTGCCTTTGTCAACAATGGTGGGTAAGGATGAGTTGTAATTTCACTAATTAAATGATTTCATCATAGGGTAGCAAAGAGAGTATAGAGCTACAGCACAACTTAGATTCAAGTTTATGGTTTCATTCACACTGTTTTGAGAAACCATCCTATTTTGAATATTCTAAATTTGTATTCCTCTCACTTCAAATATATCATTGTTATGTATACTCTGAAAATAATGCACTAAACTATCAGGAGACAGTACATCGAGAAGAACACATGTACCTTGAGGCTACCCTCTACCATACAAATCTCTAGCAAGAGAATCAAATATTTTGAACCCCATATTACTATTACAATATGTTGCAACAGCAATGCACCCTATTGTTAATATGAAATTGGTGCAGCTTTCAGACATGAACGACTCAAAGGCTCTTGGTAAAGACGTACAATACCGACATCCCTCTATAACAATTTCTTGGTGAACAGTACTAGAGTAACTTTCACTGTATTGCAGTTGATAATCAGTATCAAACACATATAAAGCTATTGGTAATTCTGACTGCATTAAATATGCCTGTCTGGCTAATCGTAACAAACTTGAATAAAGTTGATTTCCAATATTCATTATTTGTAAAAGATCATTTGCAGAGCTGTTCCCTTGAGTGTTACTGTAAATCAAAGAACAAAAATTCATTGAACACATCGTCGTCCTGCGTTCTGTTCAAAATCTAACTCGTTACCTTGACTATATGGAGCTACTATTGTTTTGTTAGGGTCAACTAATGTTGGAGAGCCAGGATTTTTTCCTATGTCTCTACCTTATTTATAATTGCAATAATTAGCTACATGAGCCTCATTCTTGCAAGAACATATCAGTTTGTTCCAAGAAAATTAAATATCGACTGGCACGATATTTTACCTTTCTTATACTTTGACCAATTCTTTCATTACAGCTTAACTTAAATGTCTTTTTATTTAATAGCTTTTTTTAAGCATTAACATAACAGCACAATGTAGATGACAAAGGGATACATTAGAGAATACGTGCATAGACAAATTTTCTAACCTTTAATGCTCTTGTTCCTAAACCTTTTCAAATTCGTATTGGTATTTTGCTTGGTTCACGATCACGTCTAAATACAAGATGAGATTTGCGTCTATGCTTCTCTCGATTAACATTACATAACGCAGTTGATATAGCATGTTTCTCGATGAACGTTCACTTATAAATGTTCGCTCATAAAGAGATCTCTCATAAGGTTCGCGAACCGACCCGTTCCGAAAACATTCGCTCTGACGAAGGGCTAACGCTCGAAACGTCAGCTTTTTTACCCTTTACGGTGGCTAATTTACGTTTTCAACTCAGTTGTTAACACTAAATTACCTGCTATCTGTTAGTGTGGGTCTACTGCGAACGATGTCTGCATATCTTGTATGCGTTTTGAGCGTGTTATACACACCACGAAAGCTTCTCTTCGTCCGCCATTACACCATGTCATGTGCTCATTAGTTAAAACGTCGCGTATGCGTCAGAGTCAAAAAATTGCGCATGCATGATGAGAACTTGACCGCGATTTGTGACCGAACAAGAAAAAAACAACCAAGCCGGAATTTCGACTGGGGTCAATTGTCTTGAGCTGGGAATCGTCTGTGGAATTTGTGTTATTTGATTAGCAAGCGAGTGTTATATTTGCTTTTAATAGCAATGAGGGGAAACCCCTTTCACGAAATCAGTTCATCAGAAATCAATGTGAATAAGTTGAATTTGTGTTTAAGAACAGGATGCTTACAAAGTGAGAGAGCTAGTGGGGTATTTAGGTAACAAACTAAGCCTGTCTATGAACCTGTATCAATCGGCACCGCATTAAGCGCCGATTGTCAAATACAATTGAGGGCCAATTTTTATTTGAATAGCAAGCAAATGTTATATTTTCTTGTAAGGGTAATGAGGGGAAACCCCTTTCACGAAATCAGTTCGTCACTCTTTACCTTTGTTCGAGTATAATTTGAGAGTGCCATAAGTCTATTAGTTTGGTTCTCAGCCCCTGGAACCCAATTTATCTGGACGAAGCTCAGCTATTTGGATTGAGAATAGATATATTTGCGTTAGAATTTCATTAACGCCAAAATCAGACAGCATAATCAAGTTGACAAGGTGCCATTATATTCCACAAGAGAGTACACTTATCTTGTATTTGAACAATACATTCCACTCGAATAAAGAAAGAATCTTTTTTAATACCCTTTGTGCCAGATGAAATTTGTTGATTTCGAAATAAAAAGCTTTAAAGCATTTCTAAAGTGAAATGCCAAAATGATGGGAGATGGAAATAGCTGGTTGGCGTGAAGAAATACGAAGGATACAAAAATGGAGATCTAAGTAATACCAAGGGCCATTTCAGTGATTTATAAAGTATATTAATGAACGTAGTTATTCAGAAATTGGTTCCCTTGATTCCATGAAGAACTTTAGCTCTCTGAAATTTATCGGCTCTTCTGAAACAATTTCGAGGAATGTAAATCCCGTTGTTTATTCAATTTACTTCCGCAAGATCAGTTACTATTTGTTTGACTTGAAAATGCCCATTGTATTACAAAGGTGTAACTAATAGCAATTTGCCTTACTTGCCTTCAGAACCGTAAGTTTCTCCTAGATGAACGACAAACAAAAAGATACACAGCGAAAACTTCTGGATATCCATGTCTATGTCTCAAAATATGCTACTGTCGAATGAAGATTATGGTTTGTTGTTATCACGAGATTTCTATCTCATGTCCTTTATTATGACGGAAGGAAAAAACCCACTTCCACTTTTACTTTCACTTTCACCTCTACATCAGAGACGTGACTGCTGGCAATATCAGCAAGGTGAAGATAAAACAAAGGGTTGAACCCAAGAGTACTTTTATTTCCACGTGGAATGGCCCACTACAGGTTGACTGCGTAATAGAGAAAAAATGGGGGATTTATAAACAACGACGAGGAAAAAACTCAATTATATGCCATAATTTACCACTTAATGTCCCAAAACTAGCTGAAAATTTCTACTAACTTCGAGTTCGGGAGATAAACTAGGATTAAATTTTGCATCAAAGATTATTCTTAGAACTATTTCAGTGGTTCTGTTAGAAATGATCGTTCAAAATATACAAGTGGAGGATAACACAAGCAGGCCGTTGGGACTCAGTAAAGGGTGATCGATCACGTCTGCTTAATAGAGATAAACGCTAAATATAGGTCATGTGAGGTTTCGGTATTTTGAAAACTGACCGCTAAAAACAGGGTGACCTTTAGGAGAAGGACCGCGAAAAAGTTGGTAGTAAATTGATTGCTGTCATTAGTGATAGGGTTTTAAAATAGTCAGAGGCAGCTGTGAACTGTGCGAGAAAAATGTTCGTTCAAAAAGACTTGACCTCGTCAATATAGTTTTCCTTTGTTTGCGTAACGAACCATTTCTCAAGTATTACCGCTTCATTGTAATGTAAAAACTCCGATATTCAGAAAATTAAGTGTGTTAGATTTTTTAATAAAATGCCCACCTTCAAATTCGGGCTTAACTTCCTCCAGTAGGTTTATAGTTACTTCGCCAACAAAACTATCACGTTGTCGAAAAAAGTTGACTTTACACTTTTTATTCTACCTTGTGCCATAGGTCGGTAACTTTGCCATCGCAAACCGATTTTCCTATCACGCTGAAAATTATGTCAAAAGACGTCTTTATTTTTCTATTGGTTAAGGTTTGGAAAATATCTTATCAAACGTGTTGAGTTGTCAGTTCCCAGTTTTTTTCATGATGCAGGGTATCTGCTTGTTGGAACAAAACACGGGTTGAATTGTCCATTTTGAACAGGAGTGAGGCTAAGGTTGACCTTGTTATGATACCAACCTTGCTGCTTTTCAAATGCAAATTACTTTGTTATCATGTACGGAAAAAATGAGGGAAACCCCCTGTCACGAAATCAGTTCATCACAATCGTATTTATCTTCTGCAAAAAGCCCAGCCAAGTTGACAAGGTGCAATTATATTCCACAAGAGAGTACAAATTATCTTGTATTTGAACAATGCCATACACTCGAATAAATAAAGAATCTTTTAATACCCTTTGTGCCAGATGAAATTTGCTGATTTCGAAATAAAAGGCTTTAAAGCATTTCTATAGTGAAATGCCAAAATAATGGGAGATGGAAATAGCTGGTTGGCGTAAATACGACGGATACAAAATGGAGATCTTAGTATTACTGAGGGCCATTTCAGTGATTTCCCAAGTATGTTGATGAACGTAGTTATTCAGAAATTGGTTTCCTTGAGTCCATGTAGAACTTAAGCTCTCTGAAATGTATCGGTTCTTCTGAAACAATTTCGAGGAATGCAAATCTCGTTGTTTATTTAGTAAACTTCCGGCACGACATGATTGTTTGATCGCAAGGTTTGTTTGACTTGAAAATACACACTTGAGATATATTTTTTTACAACCGCACACTTATGAATTATTTAAAAGACTACAAAGGTGTAACTTAAAGCAATCTGCCTTACTTACCTTCAGAGCCGTAAGTTTCTTCTACATAAGCGACAAACAAAAGTATGAACAGCGAAAACTTCTGGATATCCATGTCTACGTTTTAAAAATATGTTACTAACGAATGTAAGTAACTTGACATCTTACTTCTGTGAGTAATATCAGCAGTGTCAAGATAGAACAAAGGGGTGAACCCCAAAGAGTACTTTCATTTTTACGGGGAATGGCCCACTACAGGCTGACCACTTAAAACAGGAAAAATAGGGGTATTATAAACAACGATTTAAAAAAAAACACAATTGTATGCCGTAATTTATCACCAATGTCCCAAAACTAGCTGAAAAATTCTAGTAACTTCGATTTCGGGAGATAAACATGGATTAATTTTGCATCAAAGATTATTCTTAGAACTATTTCAGTGGTTCTGCCTTGATTGATCATTCGGTACAAGTGGAGGATAATGCAAGCAGGCCGTAATAGAGATAAACTCTAAATATAGGCCGTCTAGAAATTTCGGTATTTTGAAAACCGACCGCTAAAAACAGGGCGACCACATGATACAGGTTTAATTTGTTCCCTACATACCCCTAACTCCTGGAAATCGATTTTTGTTCACTAACGAAGTGGCAGAGTACTCTAAATTTCACGCACAGGCGTGATTTAGGAGGAGGAGCCCGAAAAAGTCGGCAGTAAATTGACTGCTGTCATAAGTGATAGGGTTTTAAAATAGCCAGAGGCAGCTGTGAACTGTGCGAGGAAAAAGTTCGTTTAAAGAGACCTGACCTCGTCAATATAGTTTGCATTTGTTTGTGTAATGAACCATTCCTTTAGTATTTCCGCTGCATTGTAATGTAAAAACTCCGATATTCAGAAGGTTAAGTGTGTTACGTTTTTTTTAATGAAATTTCCACCTTTAAATAAGGGCTTTACTGCCTTCAGTAGTTTCATGGTTAATTCGCCAACATAGAAAAAAAAACAAAGTTGACTTTACACTTTTTATTTTACCTTGTGCCATTGGTCAATAACTTTGCCATCGTAAACCGACTTTCCTATCACGCTGAAAATGATGTCAAAAGACGTCGTTATTTTTCTACCGGTTGGGTTTTTAAGATATCTTATTAAACTTGTTAAGAGTTGTCAGTTCCCAGTTCCTTCTTGATGCAGGGTATCTGCTTTCTGGAACAAGGATACGGGTTCATTTGTCCATTTTGAACATGAGTGAGGCTAAGGTTGACCTTGTTATAATACAAACCTTGCTGCTTTGTCAAATGCAAATTACTTTGTTATCATGCTAACTAGATACTGATCTCTATCACAACGTTAACAAGGTCACCTTCAACCTCACTCCAAATCAAAGGCTTGGTAACTAAGTACACAACTGTAAAATTGCCTATTCAAAGGGAAATAGATTGTCTAGAAATCATGAGTGACTGCGAATGTTGTGGAAATGCATAATAAAGTACCGTATTGATAAAGTAAATAACAAATTATCAGGTCATTCAATTCAGCATCCCGCTGCATGACCCTCCACGATTAAGTTTTATGGCGAAAAGTGGGTCATTTCGCTCTGATGCTGGATCATCTCCAATACATAATTTGCGTACTTATATTTATGTTATACAGATACGGCACGTCTCGATGAATCAATTTCTCCCTTTAATAATGTTTGGTTAAGTGGCGTGAAATACACGTTTTTTAATAAATTTTGGTGGTTTATCAGTAACATAAACCGCTCATACTGAGTTAGAGCATTGTCACTGTTCTCGAAATAAACCGTTTTTCGTTGCAGTAAACACCGCCGGTACATGAGAAGTCCTTTAGGAAAGAACCATTTAGCAAATTTATTTCCAAGGCCGTCAAAAATGCTGGAATACGTGGCAGAGTCATTAACCACTCTGTACGGATTTCGTCCATCTAACGTCTCCTTTCAATGCAGGATGCAGATACCTCAGAAAATTTTGTTGGTTTATAACATAAGTACTAACTGTAAGTACTAACCTGGTTTTCTGCTCGATTTATGGCCCCTGTGCGCTTTGTCTTTAGGCTATTAATCCGAAAAAAACTCGGTCCGTAACATGCAGTGCGGCCCTCGAACTCGGTTAGTAAGAGGTATCTCGTGCTCTCCAAACTTCCCACGTACATCCATACATTAGAGTGGTTTAGCAAGAGGACGGGAACGTCATTTCAGAACGGGAAAGCACGCGGATAATCTGGACACGACTCTATTTCGACTTCCGGTGTTAGCGTTGCCGTTCTCCCCATCAAGTTCAGGACGTCATTTCGCTGATTTTCCCGTCATGATCAAAACGCCTAGGATTTGCGTTCATTGTGCACTCATAAACGAAATGATGCTGTTTGGAATGATTTCAGAACTCATTTCCAAGATAACTAGGTTCCTTTCTTTGTTTTATTCGGTGAATTTGTGAAAGTTTACCGCTACGTTTATTCTGGATTCCCGAAAGGAAACACTTTCGTCAGCAAGCGATCTAAGATTTTAGGGCTCAGTTACCTTTTGTAATTGAGCGTGGCTTTAAGCAACGTAAGGATGATACATTTCTTAAACCATGTATGAAAACTCTAAGAACGGGTGCTGTTAATTTTATCGTGAATTAATTCATCAATAAATTAAACTTGCCTCATGTTGAAGTTTATCAAATTGAAACAACACGAAGGTTACCTGCTATATTATTCAGTGTTATTTGTTGTCACTGTCGTTTTAACCGTAATTAAAAAGTGTTCTGCGAATTGAGGTCAGAGATAAAAAAAATTTGAGAATAGCTCGGGTTGGAACTTTTTTGTCTTTAGTTTTGATCAGCGCCGGTGAAAACTTAGACAAGAAAGTCATCTACGAAAGAAAATAACAATCAACTTGATTTCGACACGGCTGTCTAAATCTATTAATTTGATTCAGTCTTGAACGACTTTATGCGTTAAAAAATTAAATTAAACAAAAACAAAATAAAACAGGAACGAAGTTTGATTCCTCAGTCTAACCGTTTCGTTGGTGACTAGTTTGAGTGCATTTCATTCGTTCATGGTGAAAAGGGAACTCATTGTAAACAATTCCATCGTTGGGTCGCTTAATCTCTACATGTTTTCACCATAACTCCTGATAACTCCGTTCAAAATGCATTGCAACTCTAAGAAGGTGATACTTAAGAGAGGTGTACTGTCGTGATTGAGAAGAATATTCAGTAAACAAGGGAAAAAACGGCGACGATTTCAATTCCAAATTATACTTTATAAAATTATGAAGAAAAACGAGTAGTGCTGAAATATAGAAGTACGAAAAGAAATGACAGCGATACAAATCATAGAAAAAAAAATGTTTAGTGGGCTTCAAAATTTGATAGATGAATCTGCAGACTCGAAACTAAACTGGAATGAAATAATTTCAAAGTTTAATCGCCCATGTGGATTCATATCAACAACTCACTTGTAGTAAACTATCCTCGGTTTGTGCTGGTTACACTCTCAAAGAGGATAATTTCGTTGTCCTTCAAGCGGTCTATGAAACCGAAAATTCAAAGCTGATAATGATCCTAAAGAGCCAAGGTTAGGATATTCAAGAACAAATATAACGTGGACGGTTCGTTGAAACGACTGCTAAGTCACTTTTCAACACAACGCGACGGCGTTTTCGACCCAGTTTTTTCTTGGCATTTTTGCTGCGCGCTCCGTTCTGAAAGGACGTTCCCGTCCTCTTGCTAAACCACTCTATTCTCTATATAGCGCGTGTGCTTGCCCTATGTAAGTCCTATTGACCTGCTATGAACAAAATCTTTATTAACGCACGCCCGTGCGTAAATAAGATGACGTGAGCATTTTTGTTGATTGGGAATTTACCAAAACCCGCCAAAACAATCACAATTGCACTCTATCACAGTAAAAGGCTTCTTCGCGCAGATCCTTGTTGTCGCTCTGTTTGTTATAAAAGAATTTTCTCATAACGTCAGAAGAGCGGTGTTCTTCTAGTTTACTGTTATGTTTTGATCTAGATTGGATGCGCCATAGTGTACTGCACCATTACCTAAAAATAACAATGTGGTCATGATCAACTAGAACTGTCATGGTCTCCATTTAGGGCAGCAGAGGTTTCCATATGTCAGACACGTTCACCGAGACTGCAGGCGGAAGATATAATCCTATGATCAACAATCATTGTCAATATGTGTTTTGGCGTTCGACTTCTCAAAATATTCATTTAGTTTGGGTTTCTTCATTCCTTGTTTAGCTTTGTTTACACCAGGAAAGCGTTATCCATCTAAGATGGAAATTTTAAGGAAATGTCTTACTTTGATTTTTTATAAGGAAGAGACTTTTATTATTCTATTTTGTGATCAGCATTTGTCATGTTCTGCTTGCATTTAAATACTACCCTGAATCAGGTGTAGTCTCCAGAATCACGTTTGAATCTAAACTATGATGGAACTTGTAAAATAACCATCGCAGGCCATCTTAGATTAAAAATTTGAAATACGTCTTCGAGTCAGTGAAAATAACGAAATTTTTACATTTGGGATTTATTTGGCAAGGAAATTGGGGATTTAAGATCCAGGACTGTAAATATTATAAATGAATGAGGAGACAAGATATGGGAGTTTCGTCAGTTGGATTCGAAAAGACAGATCGGAAAAGCTAGAAAAGACACCCACTGTAATCCGCTGTAACAATAAATTAACCATGTAAACATATTTTCCAAAATTCTGATCACAAGAAAGTCTTAACGAAAACCGTGTTCTCACGCAATACATACGAAATAAAAAATGATAACAAATTGAACATTTCTCAGTTATCTTGACAACTGATAAGTCTTTAAAAAATATCCACAGTGATAGCGTAGGCATTCTGCACGCAAAAAAAGTAGCATATAAAAAGTAGACATATTTTCAGTAATTTTTATTAAAAAATAAAAAAAGAGTACGGTATGCAACCACGCAGTCAAAACAAAATAGGAAAAAAGATTAAAAATGAAACAATTTGGATTGACGTAATTCGAAATTGAAACTGTGAAAATTTGAAAGAAACATGTCATCAAGGTATTTTGGTTGAATTTTACACAGCGATCACCATGCTTGAATCTTCTCGCATCGTGGATTTACTGGACGGCCTCTCTTTTTGAAGTAAGAAACATTTAAAAAGTGCAAGAGAAATTAAATACAGGTTTGTAAAAACATTATGAGTGGAAGACACATTTGATATTAGTAATTTTCATTAATTTATTTAGGATCGTATTTGTGTGATAATTATAACTATCCTGTCAATGTTGCCTCATCAGCGCGTAGAAAGTGTCTCGAATCGGAAGATTGTTTAAGGCAGAAGATGTTTTAATTTAGAAATATTTACTTTTCTTTCTCAAGGTATTAATTTTCGTCATTTTCCATCACTTGCCGATAGATGACAAACCAGGTTTTAAGAGAAGAGGACAGTAGGATTGATTGCGTACTAAATACAGTCGGCTTTTCGCTTTTTTGATTAAGCTGAAAAAAAAAAAAAAAAAAAAAAAAACGGAAAAACCTGAAGAACTAAGGTTCGAATCCTCACCTGGTTATAATATTATAATATTTCCTTGGCCCCGCCTTTGTGAAAAATGGCTTAAATCTTTTTCCAGAAACGTTTTTGACTGATTTACGCGTCCGATGCAGATGTTATCAGACGTTATTTAACAAATAGAGAAGCCTTGGCTGTGCTCTGTTCTGTTATAAAGCACGCAGGAAGCGGCTAGAGCACGAAAGAAGTGTAGGGAGAAACACGAGACGTAGTCGAGTGTTTCTCCCCACTTCTTGAGTGCTCTAGCCGCTTCCTAAGTGCTTTATAACAGAACAGAGCACAGCCAAGGCTTCTCTATTTGTTTTATAATAAAGAATCCACTAAATTCCCCGAGCATTACTTTCAATTTTCAAAACAAACTTTATTTCCAAAGCGAACAACAGTGTCGTCAGCATGCTCTATACTCTCACAAAGCACGCTACAATAAGCCAATCAGAATCCCTGTTAGAATGGTTCAAATAATCTGATTGGCTGTACAAGATTAAAGCTGTCAAAAGTGTCAAACCATCAAAGTTAAAAAACCATCAAAGTTCACCTTCTGCGACAGTTTATAAACTAAAATAGTTCGGTAGGTCGAATTTAACACTTTTGCTTGAAGTTTTTAAGTCTCTAATACAGAATCTTGAAGTGAAATGTTCAGTGAACTTCAGCCGAATTATGGCTCATAAAAACACGCGAGTTTTTTCACATGACAAGGTAGAAAACAAACTGTTCAGGGCGAGTGTTTTTTGAATGAACGACAGCCGAATTCACCGGAATATGAAGATCGCTCGGGATGACAGCGCCGCAAAACTCGGCTGCAGTGACAGATGTGACTTTCCACTCAACGCATCGGAAAGGATATCAGAGCAAGCTCTTATTTTTTCACTCGAAGGGCGGTCGATGTAGTTTCTGAGGTTTGCTGTGATGACCGGAGATCGCCATGATGAGCGAGCCGCGATGGACTTCAGTATGATCATATTCGCTCAGACACCGTCATGATTAGAATGAATTTTAAAAGTTATGCCAGTTTGATTATATTTTTCATCATTTCTGTTTTGTTCTGTTTTGTTTTTGAACACTGAACTTTATATACTATATGAGTGTTAGCTGTGTTTGATTTTTATTTCCGTACGTAAGCTTGCAATCTAACTGAGCGTGAATCAATCTTTAAAACCTCGAATGTCTATTTTGTTTTTCCTTAGAGGATTTTCGTATCTACTCACGTTTTAATAACGTAAGTTACGGGGCCTGGTATGTTTACAAACCTTTCTTTGGTTCTTCTGTTGCTACATGCCGGCTCGCTTGTTCCGAAATTTCACTTTCAATTATCGGAAAAAAGCTAAAAAGAAGTCCCGGAAAAGGTCGAACATAGTACAGTCTGGCAGATGGCGTGACAGGTTTAGCTCAGCTCTATGCTCTATACTCTCATAGAGCACGCTCTTTCAACCAATGACACCGCGCGTTATATCCGAACTTTATTATAAAATTTGATAGTCAGTGCCAACAACAGCAATTCGTAATTTCAAGTTTTCCACATCTTCGTGGAGGAGACGAAAGTTGTAGGAACAAAAACGTGCCACACGAAGCACAGCCTAGTGTAACACTAATGTGAGTTATTACTGAAGAGACCCACGGCAACATTTATTTGCTTAAATATTGATAATCTGGACGCCAACGAGGAGTCTCTCCTCAAATTGAACATTAGTAAAAACTAATCAAAATGAGTGTGATTCATCTCGTTATACAAAGCTATGGCGGAGTCAGTATAGCGAGTGTTTATCAGGTGTATAACTTTACAGAAAAAGCAGTCAGATATATAAGTTTTTCTCGCATTTATGTTTTCTTTTGTACCTATGCCCTCTGGGAAAAGATCACCACGCTGGCTTTACGAAACTGGTCGAATTTATGAAAGAAAAGGAGGTAAATGTTTTAGCAAAAAATTTCAAATTTAAGTTGTTTCTAATAATTATTACGGAAATGCTAGATGATGGATAAGTTAGGTGAATTTTCTCTAAATCAAAAAGAGTACGATAAATGAATGATTTTGAAAGATTTTGATAAAAATCCCGAGTCAATTGATGATAATGAAGGAAAATACCCCGACTTGTCTGACTTGTTTCGTTATTTCTCTATCTGAAGTTGAGCAGCGTGAGGAAGTTCATAGGTATTACAGATCAAGCTTTCAGAGCAGGGAATAATTTTGTAAGTATCCGAAATCGGTCGGGTGTTCGGTCACACTTAAGAGTTTGGCTTGCGGAATCTATAGAGTTAGTTACATCACGTACAACCTCTCCATATAAAAATTACCATTTGAAACCTGTTAATTTTGATGGTTTTATTAATTATTATCAGCTTGAAGCGTCTGAAAGTCGTAATAATAAAACTAATTAATCTGTTTTAATTTTTTTTAGCATGAAAAGTAAGACATGTGAATTGTGTCTGATCACAGTTTCGTTCTTTCATCCACTGCTATGCCAACCGAGCCACCACATATATAGACCTAAGACTAAACACGCACATCCATTATTCCTCGTTCTTTCATCCTCTGAAAAATCAAACACGCCACTAGCTGTGTAGATGCTCCCATTATTTTATTTAAGCGGCGCTGGTAGATGATTTGGTTTGATGATAGCCTAGAGTGACAGCTTTGAACCAGTGTGTTTGTCATCGAACTAAACGTTCTACTCCTCAAACCAACGGACACACCAGTCAAACCAATTTGTTTTGTCAACTGATCGAAGGAAGACTTCACTCAGCTAACTTGCTTACCTGTGTTGATAAACCTATGTCATTTCAACACTGCACGGCCACAATTTTATGCTATTTTAAACCTATTTCTGGTGTCTTTACCATGGCTAGAAGCTCCTCCAGTTTCGTTTCCCATAGCACAGTAAGAACAAAATCCGCGACTCAGAGCAGCCCCTTTGCAACAACTTCCGCTAGCTTGCCAATGAACTAACTATACAGTAATAGGGGTATTCTGCTCGAATCTCCAACTAAACGAGTACGCAGATCGCTAAGAGGTGTCTAGGTCAGTTTTATTATCATCTACGTAGGCATCGTCGCTTGACGCTTTTCGTCGCATGGTTCAACCGTACCTGTACATGCGTCTTTTTCATTTCTGGTTTGCTCAGCCATCGTGTCAAATGAGATAAGCGTCATTTCATACATCGAGCTCCAGTGACTATCACACGGTATTTTTAAAACTTAAACCTCTCCCCTCTGTGCTCATATTTGGTAGCATTTTAAACTGAACGAACAAGGCAGCCACAGGGCTCTATGCCAAAATACACTGAACCTGATTCAGTTGTGGATGGTAAGTGATGTAAGCCTTATTCGTTTAATGTAATTTGATCCAAACGGAGTCTCATATGCCGTAGGTAAGTCTCTTGACGATTTTCATACCATGAGCTTATCTTTTTTGTGGAAATGAAAATGTTGCTGACGATATTTGAAATATGGTTTAGTTTCTCAGCCGGATTTTCTTGTTATGTGGGCTACTTCCTGATGCCGCAATGTTTCCTCAATCATACAAATGTTACGTTCAAGAAAACGATTCATGTGCCGCTTTAACTATGGAGACTTGAAATATTTCGCCTTGGTTAAGCTGAGCTGGTGCTTATGTTCCAAGTTTATTCCAATGCTTACTCAACCATACGAGTATTAGCGAAGGGCCAAACGGGCGCAATATCTTGTTTACATTTAAATGTCTCTTGTAAGATAGATTATTATGCTAAAGATCCTATGTCAATTTGCATCTGAACGAAAGAGTGTTCATGCAGAATTTTTTATACTGAATTAGCTTTCGTTCTCGCCAAGTTTTCTCTTTTGCGCCTGAACAAAAAGCAAAAGAACTTTCCGTACGTTTTTGTCTTCCAAAAAGCTGAAGATAAATAATTTGGTGGTCCTAGCTGTTCAGCGTCAAATTACCTCACAGAAGCTGGTTTTGAAGATAATTTTTCACAACAGCATTTCCTATACTTATTGTATAGCGCCACGCAAAAAATATTTATTCTGGCTGCTTCTTTCGATATGAATTTGACATGATCTTGACAAAAACGGAAAAAAAAGGCTGTACTCCTAAACTTGAATCATTAGGAATTGATTAGTTCAGGAAATGTAAAGCTGCAAAGCGCCGCGTCAAAGCGCTATTCCTATCCCCTGTCAATGCACCATCCATCAAACATTGATTGAACTATTTCATTAACAGTCAGGCTGATAGAGACTCTTGGGGAAATGTAGAAAATGCACCTTTAAACATAAAGGCCAAAGTTGACTACAGATTCTTGAAGTCAAATTAAAGAAATAACGATAGGAAACTATATCAATTAATTCATGAGAGAGAGCATTTCGTTTGTGTTCTATTAAACAAGTATTTACTCAGGCACAACGACTACAAGAATTGAGATTTGTTTTGATTTTGTAGGGAACGTTGAAATGTTGGTTTCATTGAGGTAAAATATTGGAAAAGTTCTCGTTTTTAACATTTTAATTTTGACATTAAAGTGATCCGAAATGTGACGTGTGCTTTCCCATGATTATGCAGGCTATGAAAACACAGTGTAAGGAAACAAATTTATAAGGAATTTGTCTCCACGTTTTGTGCATTGTTACGATCAATCACCGTAGAATTCTAAATAACAAAACCTTGCGTTCCAAGACGCCATTGACTTAAAGCTAAATTATCATTTTTTTTTATTAAACTTAATTGCGTGTTATTTGCCCAGTGCATTATTTTTTGTCGAACTAATAGAGCCCACTGAAGGTCTGTCATTGATTCACAGCTGCTCATGATCAAGAAAAAACCGACAAATTCACAAAGAACTAGTACAATGACATACGTAGAACATAATTTCGCAATTTCCCCAGATTTCCTTCACTTTCCTAGATTACATTGAAATTGTTCATTCCACCGAAGGCAACTTTCTCTTTGGTTCGTCACACTGTTCGTGAGACCACTTGGCTAATTACCCACTAAAATGAATTTTAAAATACGGAGCACCTGCCTTAAGACTGGCGAGAAAGTACAAAATCTTCTTTTCCGCACGTAAAGAGGGTGTCTTTCTTGTTTGTTTGTTTTTCATACACAAGTTTATGAATTAAAATCAACGGGGAGATCTAAGGCAAAAATGGGATTATTTATAGGAACGGACTGTAAATGACATGTGACATGTCCTAATTTGATGGTAAATCAATAATTATCCCTATTCAATAAATTATGGGTAACATCCATAAAAAATACTCTGCGTCTATGTAACTTAACTCAAATCTATCATATAAGGCTTGCTTTGAAGACAAATAGCTTCTAAACGGTGTTCATAAGTTTGATCTCTTGACTGAGCTCTAAGTAGTTTTTCTGTGACTTTCAAAGCGGAAGACAAAGCCCGTGTTGTACGTGTCTTGAAAATTGATATGAGGCATGTTGGATTTGAGATCCATTTGAGGACTCCCACACGCAAACATTTATGTTTGATATTCCTGTCCAGCTTTCAAGAAGAGATGCGACCGAGACCCGCATTGATATTCATAGCAAATCATTTTGAAATGGTTAAAAAAAGGAAGGGATCAGGAATAACCTCTTTAGTTTATCAGGGTTCATCAGTCTCGGGCCATTGAATTCTCAAACCGTTGGACAGGGGAAGCAACCTTATCGATCTCCAAAGGTATACCGTTTTTTTTATGTTAGATCAACCTTAAAAAACGCTTGGATCAGTGCGGCTGAGATGTAAATTTTTCCTTTTTTTTTAATCTTCCTTTAGTACTAAGAGGCTACAAGTCTATTTGCTGACAGCGGACTTCAGTGAATTCTATCACAGGTGCGTTAAATTGCCATGAGACGTTCAACACTTCTTAACTCATAATAACTTGGAGGGAAACAAGTTGACCTTGTGAGGCGAATATATAGGCAGATTGATTTCCTGTTTGCAAACTAATACTAATAACGTTACAGTCCATCAAAAATAGTTATATACATGCGCCAACGGTGTCTTCAATAAGATATCATACATTATCTTTGGTGTTTATTTTTTATTCTACCGGATATTGAACTGAGAATAAAAGGTTACTTATAACGAATATCATGTTATTTTTATCGTTAGTTTCTGATAATTTTCGTTATTGGTATTATGCGACATTATGCGACCAAATGTAGGAACCGTCCAGAAAATTTGAAAATACTAATAAGAAAAACTATTTCTGAAAGTTATCTTTATCTATCGGGACGGAAAACGACAAATGAGAAGATGAGAAATAAGAAACGCTTTCGTCATAAAGGCAAACCAACAACAAAGACCAGTATTTATATATTTTAAGGATGGGAATACTTAATGCTTCTATGCAGAAATGCTTAACCATCATTTTAATACTAAGATTTTTTCACTGGGGTTATTTACCGAGAAAATTAAAATGCCCTGCTGCATTCCTTTTCCTGTTTCCAGTATTTCCGTTCCTCTTCACGGCTTCAGTGACGTCCTGAAATATCATCGACTCAACCAAAGTGAACTTAGTTTAAAATAAAAAAGAAATTAAAAAAAAAATTTTTTTCCTTTGAATTCACAATCGATTCCTCTCACCACATCCCAGGTTGGTATCGAATAAGATTTTAGGGGGGCCATGGTTGTTCCCTTTACTGATTATTTATTCAGTAATAACAGTTTTATCCTATTCAAATTTAGCAACAGAAAAAACAGGAACTAAAGATGAAACCAGAAACTGAGTGGATTGTTATGACAGTCCTCTACGCCATCACGATGCTCGTAGCGTTTACAGGGAATAGTTTCCTCATCTACATCGTGTGGAAGAAGCCTGAAGTTAGATCACTGACAAGCTTTATGTTCGTCAACATGGCCATCGCTGATTTGCTAGTAACCTTGGTAGTGATGCCCTGGTCAATTTCCGCAATATATACAAGTGGTTTATGGATGATCCCGGGAGTATTTGGAAAAGTCATGTGCAAAGGTGTTGTATACATTGCTTATGTCACTTTAACAGCATCCATCCTCTGCCTGACGTTCATGGCGATCGACAGGTACTATGCCATCGTTCATCCCCTCCGTCGCCATCTTTGGTTTCGAAAGCCTAAACTAACCGTTCCATTTATTTGGATTGGGTCACTGGTCTCCATGTCTATTTTCCTTGTTATTCAAACCGTGGAGGACTACAATAATTCTTCCTATTGCACGCTATCTGTTTACATCTTGGGTGATCCAGATAGGGCTCTTCGAGGAATATTCCTCCTCTTTTTCGTCGTCAACTATCTCATCCCCTTGGCCGTTATTTCTTTCCTGTATACCATTACTGCATGGAATTTATGGTTCCATGTTGCACCTGGAGTGAATACTTTGAGAGGAAATCGAGCGCAGCTAGAAACCTCTAAAAGAAGAGTGGTTCGGATGCTCATTATTGTTACCTGTGCCTTTGCCCTTTGTTGGCTTCCACCACAAGTGGTCCACATGATGACAGTGATTCACGCATCTAAGGCTTACCTACATATACAGCCGATTGTCAGCTTTGTGTGTTTTTGGTTTGGACACGCCAACAGCGCCGTTAACCCATGGCTGTACATTTTTTTGAGCACCAAGATAAATACGGAATTTACTAGGATCGTCAGTAGAAAAAGCAGCCGGTTGCCTTCAAGTCTCACCATAAAAACATCAGATGCCGTTTTACCACCTGAAGATGAAGCAATCCAGAAAGAATCAAGAATATAATCTCTCTCATAACATGAAACTTTTATTACTAATTTGGTAACTGTAAGATAAAAATTCGCTTAGAACGGATTTGCGTATTTCTAATTATATAATATAATACAAACACCTATATACGGTTTCATAAAAGCTATTGTAATAATCCGAGTAATTGATAATTGCAATTAAATTTCGACAAGAACCGTTCCGTGTGCATACCGTTTTCGCGATAATAATTTAATTTTAACTATTTCAGGTTATAATTAGCTGTTTTGAAAGGAGATTTGTAAAAGCCTTCGGTTATGACATACACAATTAAAGCAAAAGAAATACTTATGGACCAAGAATCGTCTCATTCCGTTTAGAATGGAGCGCGCCAACCACTTGGCCACCCGATCTCCCTTAAGGTTGTAATATTTGTTCTTTTTTTTGTCTGAATTTGTTCTGAAATAATACAATCTTGAACAAAAAAAAAAAAGAAAAACAACTGAAAAGGAAAAGAGAAAATGAACCTAATATTCAGCCTTGGACATTTCAGAAGAGTATAGAGAAATAGAATTCAATTTTCAGAACTATCCAGCAAATTCTTTTGTTGTTGTTGGTGTCAAACGAGGTATTTCACAGTCATTACCGGCGATCTAGCTAATAAGCGAACTAGCTAATTAACGCGCGCGGAAAGCGCAATTCACCTGTCCGCTATCTACTAATTTGGTTTGTTTATTCATAATTTTCTCATTGATACTAACCAATCGTTCCTCACAGTTTTCTTTAATTCTGTAGCACACGATGATAGTTTCAGCTGAAATCCAAGTGAGAGCTCTGTGTAATGGGGCGTTAATTTTGTTTTTTAGGTTTCAAGTGTCATAGGCACAAAATGGGGACAATAAGAAAAAATGAGATTTTCAAGGGGAACTCGGCAATACCTCGACAGAGTACCATAAGAAATATGCACTTTATTTTACAACGAGCAAGCAGCTGAGAACCTGAAAAAATAATCTGAGGCCTCGTTAAGAATTTGAACATCAGACCTTCCCATGGTGCCTTAAACTACGGAGCTGCGTTACAAGCCAGTCCAGCATACTGATAAGATCGGAAATCAGTATTTGCTTGAATATTCATCGGAAACTTTCGAAGAGATGGGGGAGACTCTGTGACCCTTAGTAGGTGGAGTGGGAACACTCGCCTCCTCATATGTAGTTGTGGCTTGAGTTCGACTCAGCGATTTTGGCGATACTTGTGGGTTGACTTGGTTACTGTTTTTTTTTCTTCAGTTATCCTAATTTTTCTCCCAATATTGATAACATCTATATCATTTTAGGATTATCCAGAAAAAATAAGAATTCCCGTGAAGAAAATAACCGCGATTGCTCTTGGAGAAGAGGTGGAAAAAAAACAAAACAAGGAACGTCTCAGTGAACACGACGAAACAAGTATCAAATTCCTAGAAGAGGCCATCAATTGCATACCTCCCGCAATTGAGGATGGAGCTGATTTTGAAAATGCCGCTTTCATTTTTAACCTCCAGCCGGGCAGTTTATTGTTATAGCAGGAAAGGGGGATTGGCAATATTAATTTTCCGAGGATGGCAGCAACAATATAACCTGTAAATGTGTCCGCAAACCCTGGTTGATGTACCTCTGGAACAAAGGCACATTTGGTTTTTCTAGTATCACCTTGTTATTGTTTCTTGCTGAAATAGTCATCAAGGCTTTTAGGTCTAATTAAGTGTAATCTTGAATAGCTAAATGTAGGTTTTATTTCTCATTTAGTTGTGCATTTGAAAGCCTCAAACACTCTAGCCAAAGGTACCGGTTTAGTTAATTTCTTTGCGATACACAGAACGTCATTGCCTTCGTAGTTCCCGATTTGTTCTGAAAGCCGCTCTTGTAGACTAAATTGTTGAATAGTAATAAGTAAATACAGGGAGATTTTGGATGCGACCTCCCTTTGAAAAGGCCTCTATGGAAAAAGAGAGTGTTGTGAAGTGTTCTTACGATGCAAGGTTTTTTAAGGTTAGCATTCAAAGATTGTGCCACTCCTACCCCCTTACGATAGGTTCCATTTTTGTCTTTCTCCTCTGGTCGTGCAATTACTTGAAATTTTGTCTCTAAACTGGTGGTGTTGAGTACTTTATTTTTAGTTTCCTAAATGCCACTCGTAAAAGTTTTAGCTGATTATTGTATAGTCGTTGTACGAGTCTCATCAAGTTCAGAAGCCCGCAAGGTCTTTTTCTAATTTTAACATTAATAATAGTTGGTGCTGACTCTATTTTTGAGACCCGTTTCTCGAACAAAGACGTTCATCGGTGGTCATGTTTGGATGTGATTAGTGAACTTCTATAAAAAATACATTTGTCCGGGTCAGAATTTTGAACAAGGGGTTAAACTCTGCTAAGACAGTCAGCGCTTTACCCACATGTTCACTAATAAGGTACTTTAGAGCGTGCACTACAGTGAATAAAAGAGAAAGAGACAGTTTGTTTAGAAATAGAAAATGTAATAAAGAAGAAGAGAACTAAGAGTCTTGGTATCTCCTGTTAGTGTGAGTCTCCTCAGAAGCTAGTTATCCCTGTCATTGAACCTTATAGAACGTTATACAACGGACAGCTAACGAAGTTACTCAGACACCAAACTACGAGACTGTTGCCAAAGTCGAAATAAAAATGAGGAAAGTTTTGAAGCAAAAAGGAGAGACGTAAACATATTTTTACATTGTTTACGATACTACATTTCATTATTCATCGTGAGAAATGTGTAGAAAATCCCTGCATGCAATAATGCATGGTTCTAATATTTTTCTTACTTAACCCTTTAACTCCCATGAGTGACCAAGACCGAATTTCTCCTGACCAAATCAATACAATATCAAACAGGCAAGTGATGAGAAACTAGTGGATTATTAGTTGATCCAATGCCAAATTCTCAGAGCTAACATCATAAAGGTTGTATCGCAAACGGTAAAGCGAATTACTAATGAGATCTTGGATGAGAAAGGGCTAAGGGACACACTGAAGTACCGAGGAATCCCAAACAAAAAATTGTTTCAGTTGATTCTCTAGCCTCGGTTACCTATTCTGTTCTTTTGACTTTATGTTTTTGATTTTATTTTTGGTATAACAGGAAACGCAAAGTTATTGTGATAGAGATTCAGCTTAAAAAAAAAAGCGTGCACATACTAATCAAACGATGGTGGAGTGTTTACAAGGTCACCTTCTGCCTCTCTTCAAATCAAAGGCTTGGCAACTAAGTACACAACTGTAAAATGGCCTATTCAAAGGGAAATAGATTGTCTAGAAATCCTGAAAGACTGCGAACGTTGTGGAAAAGTATATTAAAGTACCCTAATGATAAAGTAAATAACACAATTATTAGGTCATTCAATTCAGCATCCCGCTGCATGATCCTTCACAATGAAGGTTTAAAGCGAAAAGTGGGTCATCTCGCTCTGATGCCGGATGATCTGCAATACATAATTTACGTAGTTATATTTATGCTATACAGATACGGCACGTCTCGATGAATCACTTTCTCCCTTTAGTAATGTTTGGTTGAGTGGCGTGAAATACACGTGTTTTACATACATTTTGGTGGCTTATCAGTAACATAAACCGCACAAACTGAGTTAGAGTGTTGTCACTGTTCTCGAAATAAACCGGTTTTCGTTGCAGTAAACACCAGCAAAAACCAGATGATTTTTAATACATGAGAAGTCCTTTAGGAAAGAACCATTTGGTAAATTTATTTCCAAGGCCGCCAAAAATGCAGGAATACGTGGCAGAGTCATTGACCACTATATACGGATTTCGTCCATCTCACACCTCCTTTCAATGCAAGATGCAGATACCTCAGAAAATTTTGTTGCTTTATAACATAAGTACTAAGTGTAAGTACTAACCTGTTTTTTTCTGCTCAATTTCTGGCTCCTGCGCACTTTGTGCTTAGGCCATAAATCCGAGCGAAAAAAACTGGTTCTGTTACATGCAGTGCGGCCCTCGAACTCGGTTAGTAAGAGGTATCTCGTGCTCTCCAAACTTTTCGCGTACATCCATACCTCGATGTACGCACGCTAAGCATGGACCAATTCTTTATGAATCTGACAGTTTTAAACATCCTGTTTACGACGGTGATCGATATTTTTTCATTGAGGTCAATTCTGTCTTTAAGTAAGTATCCTGAGAAAGATAGTTAGGAAGTTTATTATACAAATTTGTCGAAACGTCCACAGATCGAGAGAAAAGCGAAGCAACTGCGTCAGTATTCACCTTTAATGAAAAAACCCTGAGAAATCAGTCACATTTGAAAAAATTAAATTAGTGCAGTCCTTTGGTTTTTCTACCTCTGCTAGACAATGGTTTTTCTCGTACTTAACCAATCGTTCTCAAAGTGTTTGTGTAGGCGCAAGAATTTGTACTATCATTTTTTGTTAGTGTTGGTGTTTCATAGTTTCGTGTTAGGTGTTTATTTTCTCGTCTTCCATTAGTGTCCTTTGTCAGTTACCAGTTTTGTACTTGTTATATTTATTTGCATATCGTATATATATTGGTTGCGCGTAAATTATTTGGTTAGTTGTCTAGTTTGTGAAAATTACCGTTACATATCTAGCTCTGGGTTTCATGTTTTCGTCTTTGGGTTGGTCACATTCGTCTTGTAAGTATCCTTGTTTATCTCGCTTTGTCGTTTTCCAGTACTTTCACTCATACGATGTAAGTTATTTTATGCTCATTCGCGTGTTTGTAATTTTGTCATTTTCAGTTACCGTATTCAACAATGTGTCAAGTTTGTTCTAGTAAAGTTTGAAATACGTGTGATTAGCGTTTGCGGCTATAGTTTGTGTTAATGGGATAGTTTCAAAGCCTCAAAAATTCGATTTTGGAGTCCCCCAGGGTAGCGCCTTAGGGCCCTTGCTCTTTATAATGTATATTAATGACATATCCCATGTGGTTAGATATTCTAATGTTGAGCTATATGATGATGATACGCTTCTTTACTTTGCTAGTGACGATGTTAACATCATTGAGTCCAATCTGTCATCTGATTTAGATAGTGTCACTCGGTGGCTTAGTGCTAATTACCTAATACTCAACTCTACCAAATCTAAAATCATGCCTGTGGGTACCCATGAAAGGCTTGCCTCTAAGTCGTTCTCCATATCATCTAACGGCCGAGACTTAGAGAGATCAGAAAAGTTTAAATATCTCTGGGTTTTTATGGACCCAACACTTTCTTTGAAGTCCCACATTAATTACTTGGGAAAGAAGATCTCGTCTAGATTAGGAATGTTGCGTAGAGCACGAAAGATCTTGCCTCAGTCATCCTTTATCATTTTGTACAACGCAATGATACTCCCCCTTTTTGACTATTGCTCAGTTGTATGGGATAGTTCTGGGGCTATATCTAAAGGGTATCTTGATAAACTTAATGGGCGTGTGGCGAGTATTATCTTAAATAGGGCTGTGAGTGAAACAGATATCATTCGTATTCTTGGTTGGCCTAACCTTCAGTCTCGTAGATATCAAGGCAGTTTTAGATATAATGGTGGGTGCACTTTTAATAATCTGCCCAAAGCAATAAGATCGCTGGAAAGCCCTAAAACTTTTAAAACTGAGTGAAAGCGGTTTTTTAAACAGATTTAATTAGTTATATAGACTTTGTATGTATTTTCTCCGATGAGTTTTACTTTTGTCTGTCAATTTTTTAGTAAGTTTGTATTGTCAAATTTTGTTTTTGCAGGGCTCTCTTTAAACTAGCCATGCTAAATGTGATGTCCCTGTTTAAATATTGTTTAAATAAAATAAATAAATAAAACGCTTTATTATAACATAGCGTGGGTGCTTGCTTGAGGTCAACTCTGTCTTTAAGTAAGTATCCTGAGAAAGATAGTAAGTTTATCATACAAATTTGTCGAAACGTCCACAGATCGAGAGATAAGCGAAGCAACTACGTCTGCATTCACCTTTAATGAAAAAACCCCGAGAAATCAGTCACATTTGAAAACGCTTTATTATAACATAGCGTGCGTGCTTGCCCTATATAAGTCCTATTGAGCTGCTATGAACAAAATCTTTATTTACGCATGCTCGTACGTAAATAAGATGACGTGAGCGTTTTTTTTACTTGGCTTCAGAGTTTCCGGCCTTTAATTGGGAATTTACTAAAACCAAAACATTCACAATTGCACTCTATCACAATAAAAGGTTTCTTCGCGCAGATCCTTGTTGTCGCTCTGTTTTCTATAAAAGAATTTGCTCATGCTTTTAGCTGTGCGTATAACGTAACGTCAGAAGACTCGTGTTCTTGTAGTTTATTGTTATGTTTAGATCTAGATTTGATGCGCTATAGTGTACTGCACCATTACCTAAAAATAAAAATTTGGTCATCATCAACTATAACTGCCGTCGTCTCCATTTAGGGCAGCAGAGGTTTTCATATGTCAGACACGTTCACCCAAAGTGTAGGCGGTAGATATAATCCAATGATCAACAATCACTGTTAATATGTGTTTTGGCGTTCAACTTTACAAAATATTCATTTAGTTTGGGTTTCCTCATTTCTTGTTTACCAAATGGGTTATCCATCTATAATGTAAATTTTAACGAAATTTTTTACTTTAATTTTTTATAAGGAAGAGACTTTTATCATTCTATTTTGTGATCAGCATTTGTCATGTTCTGCTTGCATTTAAATACTACTCTGAATCAGGTGAAGTCTCCAGAATCACGTTTTAATCTAAACTATGATGGAACTTGTAAAATAATCATCGAAGGCCATCTTACATTAAAAATTTGAAATACGTCTTCGGGTCAGTGAAACTAACGAAATCTTTACATTTGGGATTTATTTGGCAAGGAAATTGGGGATTTAAGATCCAGGACTGTAAATATTATAAATGAAGGAGGAGACAAGATATGGGAGTTTCTTCAGTTGGATTCGAAAAGACAGATCGAAAAGCTAGAAAAGACACCCACTGTAATCCGCTGTAACAATAAATTAGCCATGTAAACATATTTTCCAAAATTCTGATCACAAGAAGGTCTTAACGAAAACCGTGTTCTCACGCAATACATACGTAATAAAAAATGATAACAAATTAAACATTTCTCAGTTATCTTGACAACTGATAAGTCTTTAAAAAATATCCACAGTGATAGCGTAGGCATTCTGCACGCAAAAAAAGTAGCATATAAAAAGTAAACATATTTTCAGTAATTTTTATGAAAAAAAAGAGTACGGTATGTTACCACACAATAAAAAAAAATAGGAAAAAAGATTAAAAATGAAACAATTTGAATTGACGTAATTCGAAATTGAAATTGTAAAAATTTGAAAGAAACATGTCATCAAGGCGTTTGGTTGAATTTTACACAGCGATCACCATGCTTGAATCTTCACGCATCGTGGATTCACTGTACGGCCTCTCTTTTTGAAGTAAGAAACATTTAAAAAGAGCAGGAGAAATTAAAAACAGGTTTGTAAAAACATTATGAGTGGAAGACACATTTGATATTGGTAATTTTCACCTATTTATTTAGGATCGTATGTGTGTGATAATTAGAACTATCCTGTCAATGTTGCCTCATCAGCGCGTCGAAAGTGTCTCGAATCGGGAGATTGTTTAAGGCAGAAGATGTTTTAATTTAGAAATATTTACTTTTCTTTCTCAAGGTATTACTTTTCGTCATTTTCCATCACTTGCCGTTAGAGGATTGGTTCCGTACTGCATACAGTCGACTTTTTACTCTTTTGATTACACTGAAAAAAACAAAAAAAAAAAAAAAACAAGAAAAAAAACGGAAAAACCTGAAGAACTGAGGTTCGAGTCCTTACCTGGTTATAATATTATAATATTTCCTTGGCCCCGCCTTCGTGAAAAATGGCTTCAATCTTTTTCCAGAAACGTTTTTGACTGATTTATGCGTCCGATGCAGATGTTATCAGACGTTATAATTTGCATATCTTGGGACGAGAGGAAATAAATTTGTAGATGGTCGGTGCCAGCAACAGCAATTCGCAATTTCAAGTTTTCCACATGTTCGTGGATGAGACGAAAGTTGTAAGAACAAAAACGTGCCACACGAAGCACAGCCTAGTTTGACTCTGTGAGTTACTACTGAAGAGACCCACGGCAATATTTATTTGCTTAAATATCGATTATCGGGATGCCAACGAGGAGTGTGTCCTCCAATTGAACATTAGTAAGAACTAATCCAAATGAGTGTGATTTATCTTGTTATACAAAGCTATGGCGGCGTATAGCAAGTGTTTATCAGGTGTATAACTTTACAGAAAAAGTAGTCAGACATAGAAGTTTTTCTCGTATTTTTGTTTTCTTTTGTACCTATGCCCTCTAGGAAAAGATCGCCACGGTGGCTTTACGAAACTGCTCGAATTTATTAAAGAAAAGGAGGTAAATGTTTTAGCAAAAAGTTTCAAATTTAAGTCGTTTCTAGTAATTATTACGGAAATGCTAGATGATGGAGGAATTAGGGGAAGTTTCTTTAAATTAAAAAGAGTGTGATAAATGAATGAAATTGAAATATTTCGTTAAAAATTCCGAGTCAGTTGATGATAATGAAAGAAAATATCCCGACTTTTCTGACTTGTCTCGTTATTTTTCTATCTGAAGTTCATAGTTATTATCAATCAAGCTTTCAGAGCAGCGAATAATTTTGTAAGTATCCGAAATCGGTCGGGTGTTCGGTCACACTTTAAGAGGTTGGCTTGCGGAATCTGTAGAGTTGGTTACATCACGTACAACCTTTCCATATAAAATTACAATTTGAAACCTGTTAATTTTGATGGTTTTATTAATTATTATCGGCTAAACGCTTCTGAAAGTCGTGTTAATAAAATTATCTTTTATCTGTTTTTATTTTTTTAGCATCAAAAGTAAGACACGTGCATTGTGTCTGATCACAGTTTCTCTACTCACCAAGCCTCCATGACCTTCAAAACATAAAATGTAATTTTGTCAATGGGCAGCTAGCTGTGGGTTCGTTTTTTGTTCGGAGCCAGTTGAGAAGTGATTTGGCCTCTGAAAAATTCAAGCATTTGCGAGACTTCTTGGAAACTTCAAATTTCTTAATCTACAGATTAACATTAAATATTGGGAATTTTGGATCAAATGCATCTATTAATGATGCATGACACAAAAAGATGGATAACATGGAGATGTAAAGTGAGAAAAAAGTGGGATGACATCTCTGAATAAATTCCGTCTCTATGCTTTTCTTTTGTTCTGTAAAACCAGAAAAGTCGTCGTTACGGACATAAATGCAATGTTTGTTTTTCCAAACCAATGTATATCATAGTTGTAATCCTTTTAAGGTCTTTTAACCCTCCTAATGTAGCTTAGTTAAAAATTGATCACGTAGGCATCGTCGTTTGATACAAGCACTTTGATCGTCGCTTGATAATACGAGCACTTTGATCGTCGCTAGATAATACAAGCGCTTTTCCTTCGCACGGTTCAACCGTACCTGCAATTTCCAGACATAAATTCGTTACTATAAGTTGTTATGTAGACCTAAGACTGCACATTAAATGAGTATTCCTCGTTCTTTCATCCAAGCCAACCGAGCCACCATTTAGACCTAAGACTTAACATGCACATGCATTAATCCTCGTTCTTAGATAGATACACTCGACTCCCGTTATTGCGGACAACCTCGGGGGAGATGTTGTGTCCGTAATAGCGAGAGTTCGTAATAGCGGGGTACTAGAGAAAATCAGTTATTTGGTCTCTAAACCTATGAAATAATATGTAAGTACGCAAGCATAAAGTTTCTAACGTGGCCTCACGAAGCGGATAAAGATTCGGCCGCAAGCAGGAAATTCTCATGTTCGCAGCCAATTGAAGAATGGTTTCTGTATTTTCTTTTATCGTAATGTCGCTTTGCATTATGTAAGTCAGGATTTTGGACGAAGTACTTAAGTGTCCGCTATAGAGAGAGAAAAGACAAGTGAAATGTTTCGCTGGGTGGCATGAAAGTGTCCGCATTTCAGTAATAGCCTGAGTCCGTAGTAAAAACGGGAGTTTAATTCAGTCATTTCTTGATGCGTTTCACCGGGGCCTTTGTCGCCCTGTATTGTGCAGATGCTCCTATTATTTTACTTAAGCGGCGTTGGTAGATGATTTGGTTTGATGATAGTGTGGAGTGACAGCTTTGAATCAGTGTGTTCGTCATCGAACTAAACGTTCTACTTCTCAAACCAGCGAGTGCACCAGTCAAACCAGTTCGATTTGTCAACTGATCGAAGGGAGACTCCACTCCGCTAACTTGCTATTGTCAAAAAATCAAACTTTGCTTATAAACGGAATTTGTTATCGAGTGTAATAACAAATCGAGTCGGAGTGGACGTGATTGTCTGTGTTTGGTCGAGGCTAGTACAAAGTCTAGAGTTCCATTCACTAGGGCCCGTCTCTTTACCAATTACTGTCATCTCGCTAGCGCAGAGAGGCGGACTTTGTACAGTTGTCAATTTCACTTGAGCTTAAAATGTCTTCTCACGCGTTTTCTTGTTTCCTATCAGATCCATCACATATAAATTACACATGCCCGTGAAGAGTCTGAGATTTGATTAATCATAAAATCATAATGCTATCGCAGATGAGTTATAAATCGGGACTAAATTACGAATGATCTTTGTTAAGATCGACGGTGGACTGTTGTTGGTTGTCTATAGTCAAGAGAGTCTGCGGGTAAGTCACCATCTATTATTTTCCATGAATTTATTTTTAAGTTTCTTAAAACAAAATGTCTGTTGTCTCAGCTAACGACCAAACGGCTAGAGATCACAGCCCTGTGCATGGTTTGCGCGGCTTTGTCTGTTTTCGTGAGAGTCGTTTTGTTACCTGTGTTGATAAACCTGTGTCATTTCAACACTGCACGGCCACAACTTTGTGCTTTTTTAAAACTATTTCTTGTGTCTCTACCATGGCTAGAAGCTCCTCCAGTTTCGTTTCCCATAGCACAATAAGAACAAAATCCGCGACTCAGAGCAGCCCCTATGCAACAACTTCCGCTAGCTTGCCAATGAGCTAACTATACAGTAATAGGGGTATCCTGCTCGAATCTCCGACTTAACAAGTACACAGATCGTGAAGGGGTGTCCAGGTCAGTTTTATTATCATCCACGTGGGCATCGTCGCTTTACGCTTTTCATCGCACGGTTCAACTTATTTGCTCAGGCATAATGTCACATGAGATAAGCGTCATTTCATTTATCGAGCTCCAGTGACTATCACACAGTACTTTTAAAACTCAAACCTCTCCCCTCTGTGCTCATTTTGGCTAGCATTTTAAACTGAATGAACAAGGCAGCCACAGGGCTCTACGCAAAAATACACTGAACCTGATTCAGTTGTGGATGGTAAGTGATGTAAGCCTCATTCGTTTAATGTAATTTGATGCAAGCAGGAGCCTTATATGCCGTAGGTAAGTCTCTTGATGATTTTCATACCATGAGCTTCTCTTATGTTGAAATGAAAATGTCGCTGACGATAGTTGAAATATGGTTTAGTTTCTCAGCCGGATTTTCTTGTTATGAGGTCTACTTCCTGATACTGCAATGATTCCTCAATGATACAAATGCTACATTCAAGAAAACGATTCACATGCCGCTCTAACTACGAAGACTTAAAAGCCGAGCTTGTACTTATGTTTATTCCAACACTTACTCAACCATACGAGTATTAACGGCGAAGGGCCAAACTGGCGCAATATGCTAAAGATCCTATGTCAATTTGCATATGAACGAAAGAGCGTTCATGCAGAATTTTTTTTTACTGAATTAGCTTTTTGTTCTCGCCAAGTTTTCTCTCTTGCGCCTGAACGAAAAGGAAAGAAACTTTCCGTACGTTTTTGTCAAAAAAGCTGAAGATAAATAATTGGGTGGTCCTAGCTATTCAGCGTCAAATTATTTCGCAGATGCTGGTTTTGAGATAATTTTTCAAAAAGCACTTCCTATACTTATTATATAGCGCCAAGCAAAAAAATTTATTCTGGCGGCTTCTTTTGATATCAATGCGAGATGATCTTAACCAAAACTGAAAAAAAAGGCTGTATTACTAAACTTAAATGTTAAGAAAATGTAAAGCTGCAAAGCGCCGCGTCAAAGCACTATTCCTATCCCCTGTTAATCCACCATCCATCAAACATAAATTGAACTGTTTTATTAACAGTTAGGCTGATAGAGACTCGTGAGGAAATGAAGAAACTGCATCTTTAAACATAAAGGCCAAAGTTGACTACAGATTCATGAAGTCAAATTGAAGAAATAACCATAGAAAACTATATCAGCTAATTCATGAAAGAGAGCTTTTCGTTTTTGCTCCATTAAACAAGTATTTTTTCAGGCACTATCTTGAAGGGCGTTTAACTACCGCGTTTTATCGAAAGACAAAATCGGCAAGTCGATGTCGGATTTCAATTGATAAAAATAAATATCATGCAAAGAAAATTTTATATGAATTTAAAGTTTTGGTTCTGGTGTGGACTTTACTCCTGTGGTTGCTTCGCTTCGAGCATATATTCTTCTAAAATTAAAGTTAATTCATCTGTCATTTCAGCATGACAGCGCGCATTGCAGAACCGTCTCATTATTTCATTATCACGGATCTGTCAAAAATACGTGGGATCATTTACATGCAATTTAACTTCGATAGCAGGGCTATGAGGTAAAAATAAAATTGATCAGAAGGCCATGACGGAATTTTGACTTTAAAATGATCCGAAATGTGATCTGTGCTTTCCCATGATTATGCAGGCTATGAAAACACAGTGTAAGAAAACACATTAATAAGGAATTTGTCTCCACTTTCTGTGCATTGTTACGATCAACCATCGTAGAATTCTAAATAACAAGTCTTGCGTTGTGAGACGCCATTGACTTAAAGCTAAATCATCATTTTGTTATGAAACTAAATTGCGTGTTATTTGCACGGTGCATTGTTTTTTGTCGAACTAAGAGAGCCCAATGAAGGTCTGTGATTGATTCACAGCTGTTCATGATCAAGAACAAACTGACGAATTCACAAGGAAGTAAAATGACATACATAGAACATAATTTCGCAATTTCCTCAGATTTCCTTCACTTTCCTATATTTTCCTAAATTAAAATTGTTTATTCCACCGAAGGCAACTTTCTCTCTGGTTCGTCATCTCGTGAGACCACTCGGCTAATTATTCACTAATATGAGTTTTAAAATACGGAGCACCTGCCTTAAGACTCGCGAGAAAGTACAAAATCTCCCTTTTGAGTTAATTTTGAATTTCCGCACGTAAAGAGGGTTTCCTTTTTGTTTGTTTGTTTTTTTATACTCAAGTTTATGAATTAAAATCAACGAGGAGATCTAAAGAAAAAGTGGGATTATTTATAGGAACTAACTGTAAATGACATGACTTTCAAAGCGGAAGACTTAAGCCCGCGTTGTAGGTGCTTTGACAATTGATATGAGGAATGTTGGATTTGAGATCAATTTGAGGACTCCCACACTCAAACATTTATGTCTGATATTTCTGTCCAGCTGTCAAGAAGAGATGCGACCGAGACCCGCATTAATATTCATAGCAAATCATTTTGAAATGGTTAAAAAAAGGAAGGGATCAGGAATAAGCTCTTTAGTTCAGCAGGGTTCATCAGTCTCGGGCCATTGAATTCTCAAACCGTTGGACAGGAGAAGCAACCTTATCGATCTCCAAAGGTTTACCGTGTTTCTTATTTCAGATCAACCTGAAAAAACGCTTGGATCAGTGCGGTTGAAATGTTTTTTTTTCCTTTTTTTTAATCTTCCTTTAGTACTGAGAGGCTACAAGTCTGTTTGCTGACAGCGGACTTCAGTGCATTCTATCGCAGGTACGTTCAACTGCCATGAGACGTTCAACGCTTCTTAACTCACAACAATTTGGAGGGAAACAAGTTGACTATGTAAGGCGAATATATAGGCAGATCGGTTTCCTGTTTTCCAAACTAATTCTAACAACGTTACAGTCCATCAAAAATAATTATATACATGCGCCAACGGTGTCTTCAATAAGATATCATACATTGTTATCGCTTCCTTCTGATAATTTTTCTGATAATTTTCGTTATTGGTATTATGCGAACAAATGAAGGAACCGTGCAGAAAATTGAAAATAGTAAAAAAAAACTGTTTCTGAAAGTTATCTTTATTCATCGGGACGGAAAACGACAAATAAGAAGATGACAAATTAGAAACGCTTTCGTCATAAAGGCAAACCAACAACGAAGACCAGTATTTATATATTTTAAGGATGAGAATACTTAATACATCTATGCAGAAATGCTTAACCATGACTTCATTACTAAGATCACGCAAATCACAGCGCATGAAAGGAACGGAGTTTTAGACGAGCTCTCAGAGAATTCCAAAAAAGTACGCTATTTTAAGACTTGTGTATGTACGTGGGTTATTGAGCTCTTCCCTTAATGGCTCGTCTTACTGCACGGGCTTTTAGCACGCACTATTTATTACCAGCAAATTTTTTTATGGTAAACTCAAACGATGGAATTAAAATAGAAGCAAATATTAATTACGATATGGATACTGGAGAACCCTGAAAGCCTGCGATCAGTGGCCGATCGATTTAACATCACAAAATCGATTTTTTTTTCTTCTTTTTCGCAGAATTTGTGGAGGATTGCCAACAATCTTTCCGGTCAATATATGAGGTACCTACTAGTTTGAAATTGAGCACCGCTGGGCAAAATGATTAATTTCGGATCCTTCGCCCAAAGGAACGCGTTGGATCAGTGATCCAATGATCTTTCTTTAGATCACGCAGATCAGTGAACCGACGAATCCTTGTCCAGAGTGGATTTGATAGATCACTGATCTGAAAATGGATTTGCTCGAAAGGAACGCCACAGATCAGAAATCCTGATCCGGATTCTCCCAAAGGAACGCACCCTAAGATTTTTTCACTAGGGTTATTTATGGAGAAAATCAAAATGTCCTGCTGCATTCCTTTTCCTGTTTCCAGTATTTCCGTTCCTGTTCACAGCTTCAGTGGCGTCCCGAAATATCATCGACTCAACCAAAGTGAACTTTGTTAAAAAAAAAAAAAAAAAAATTTAAATGTTTTTGTTTCCTTTGAATTCACAATCGATTCCTCTCACCACATCCCAGGTTGGCATTGAATAAGATTTTAGGGGGGCCATGAGTGTTCCCTTTACTGATTATTTATTCAGTAATAACAGTGTAATCCTATTAAACTTTAGCAACAGAAAAAAACAGGAACTAAAGATGAAACCAGATACCGAGTGGATTGTTTTGACAGTCCTCTACGCCATCACAATGCTCGTAGCGTTTGCAGGGAATGGCTTCCTCATCTACATCGTGTGGAAGAAACCTGAAGTCAGATCACTGACAAGCTTTATGTTCGTCAACATGGCCATCGCTGATTTGCTTGTAACCCTGATTGTGATGCCCTGGTCGATTTCCACAATATATACAGACGGTTTGTGGATGATACCGGGAGTATTTGGAAAAGTCATGTGCAAAGGTGTTGTATACACTGCCTATGTCACTATAATAGCATCCGTCCTCTGCCTGACGTTCATGGCGATCGACAGGTACTATGCCATCGTTCATCCCCTCCGCCGCCATCTTTGGTTTCGAAAGCCTAAACTAACCGTTCCATTTATTTGGATCGCGTCACTGGTCTCCATGTCCATTTTCCTTGTTATTCAAACCGTGGAGGATTACAATAATTCTTCCTTTTGCATGCTATCTGTTTACATCTTGGGTGATCCAGATAGGGCTCTTCGAGGAATATACCTCCTCCTTTTCGTCGTCAACTATCTCATCCCCTTAGCCGTTATTTCTTGCCTGTATACCATCACTGCATGGAATTTATGGTTCCATGTTGCACCTGGAGTAAATACTTTGGGAGGAAATCGAGCGCAACTGGAAACCTCCAAGAGGAGAGTATTTCGGATGCTCATTATTGTTACCTGTGCCTTTGCCCTTTGTTGGCTCCCACCACAAGTGGTCCACATGATGATCGTCATTCGCGCATCTAAGTTTCAGCTACAGCCGATTGTCAGCTTTGTGTGTTTCTGGTTTGGACACGCCAACAGTGCCGTTAACCCATGGCTGTACATTTTTCTGAGCACCAAGATAAACACAGCATTTACTAGGATCGTCAGTAGAAAAAGCAGCCGGTTGCCTTCAAGTCTCACAATCAAAACATCAGATGCCGTCTTACCACCTGAAGATGAAGCAATCCAGAAAGAATCAACGATATAATCCCTCTCATAACATGAAACTTTTATTACCAATTTGGTAACTGTAAGATAGGAACTCGCTTAAAACAGATTTGCGTATTACTAATTATATAATATAATACAAACACCTGTATACAGTTTCAGAAAATTTACTGTAGTAATCCGAGTAATTTGATGAGAAATTGATAATTGCAACTAATTTCGACAAGAACCGTTCTATCGGCTGGTAAGAATAAAAAAGGGGATCCGTGGCATAGTGAACTTTAGGAAGAAGCATACTGGCATTGCTTCTGCGATGTTCTAGGCAGTGTGGTGAGGGTGCTGAACTAGTGATCTGGTGGTCACGGGTGCAAGCCCTCTAATCTAATACTTGCTGGATTTGTTCTCGTTTTTCCGTAGGGTCGATTCCTTGACTCGCTTTGTATACAGCCAACTGGTGTGCCCCCTGCTAGTTGGTATTTTTAAAGAATTTGATTATTTACAACATCTGTTTTCCAATTTGATTGAAATGAGCATGAGAGCCCTATGGGGTATTGGTCAAAAAGGAAACACTGACATGTTTATTCAGTGCTCCGGGTAGCGTTAATTAAGTGTATTTGCATACCGTTTTCGCGATGATAATTTAATTTTCACTATTTCAGATTATAATTAGCTGTTCTGAAAGGCGATTTGTAAGAGCCTCCGGTTATGACGTACACAATTAAAGCAAAAGAAATACTTATGGACCAAGAATCGTCTCATTCCGTTTAGAATGGAGCGCGATAACCACTCGGCCACCCGATCTCCCTTAAGGTTGTAATATTTGTTCTTTTTTTTGTCTGAATTTGTTCTGAAATAATATAGTAAAAAATAATAATAATGAGAAGATAGGCGTTGTGAAACGAGGTATTTCACAGTCATTACCGGCGATCTAGCTAATTAGCGAAGTAGCTAATTCACCTGTCCGCTATATACTAATTTGTTTTGTTTATTCATAATTTTCTCATCGATACTAACCAATCGTTCCTCACAGTTTTCTTTAATTCTGTAGCACACAATGATAGTTTTCTTTAATTCTGAGGCACACGATGATAGTTTCAGCTGACATACAAGTAAGAGCTCTGTTTAATGGGGCGTTAATTTTGTTTTTTAGGTTTCAAGTGTCATAGGGACAAAATGGGGACAATAGGATAAAATGAGATTTTCAAGGGGAGCTCGGTAATCCCTCGACAAAATACCATAATAAAAAATGCACTTTGTTTAAAAACGAACATGCAGCTGGGAACCTGAAAAAGATAATCTGTGACTTCGTTAAGAATTTGAACATCAGACCTTCCCATGGTGCTTTAAACTACGGAGCTGCGTTACAAGCCAGTCCAGCATACTGATAAGATCGGCAATCAGTATTTGCTTGAATATTAATCGGAAACTTTCGAGGGGGGAGGAGATGGGAGAGACTCTGTGACCCTTAGTAGGTGGAGTAGGAGCACGCCTCATATTATGTATTTCTGGCCTGGATTCGACTCCCCGGCGATTCTGGTACATGTGGGTTGCCTTGGTTACCGTTTTTTTTTCCTCTAGCCATCTTAATTTTCTCCCAATATTGATAAGATCGATGTCATTTTTGGATTATCCAGAAAAAATAAGAATTCTCGTGAAGGAAATAACTGTGATTGGCCTTGGAGAAGAGGTCGAAAAAAATACAAAACAAGGAACGTCTCAGTGAACACGACGAAACAAATATCAAATTCGTAGAAGAGGTCATTAATTGCATACCTCTGGCAAATGAAGATGGAGCTGATTTTGAAAATGCCGCTTTCATTTTTAATCCTCCAGTCAGGCAGTTTATTGTTATAGCAGGAAAGGGTGATTCGGAATATTACTTCTCCGAGGAGGGCAGCAACAATATAACCTGTAAATGTGTCCACAAACCCTGACTGATGTACCTCTGAAACGAAGGCACATTTGGTTTTTCTAGTATCACCTTGTTATTGTTTCTTGCTGAAGTAGTCATCAAGGCTTTCAGGTCTAATTAAGTGCAATCTTGGAGAGTTAAATATAGGTTTTATGTCTCATTTAGTTGTGCATTTTAGAGCCCCAAACACTCTAGCCAAAGGTCCCCTTTTAGTTAATTTCTCTGCGATACACAGAACGCCACTGCCTGCGTAGTTCCCGATCGCTATGTTCTGAAAGCCGCTCTTGCAGATTAAATTGTTGAGTACTGCTAAGTAAATGCAAGGAGATCTTAGATGCGACCTCCCTTTGAAAAGGCCTCTATGGAAAAAGAGAGTGTTGTGAAGTGCTATTACGATGCAAGGTTTTTTAAGGTTAGTATTCAAAGATTGTATCAGTCTCACCCCCTTACGATACGTTTCATTGTTGTCTTTCTCCTCTGGTTGTGCAATTACTCGAACTTGAATTTTTGTTTCTAAACTGGTCGTGTTGAGAAATTTATTTTCAGTTTTTTAAATTTCACACGTAAAAGTTTTAGCTGATTATTGTACAGTAGTTGTGCGAGTCTTATCAAGTTCAAAAGCCCGCAAGGTCGAACTCGTAATTTAAACATTAGCAATAGTTTATGCTGACTCTATTTATGAGGCTCGTTTCTCGAACGAAGACGTTCGTCATGTTTGGATGTGTTTAGTGAACTTGTATAAAAAATACATTTGACCGGGTCAGAATTTTAAACAAGGAGTTAAACTCTGTAGAGACAGTCAGCGCATTACCCACATGTTCACTAATAAGGTACTTTAGAGAGTGCACTATAAATAAATAATGAATAAAATGAATAAAAGAGAGGGACAATTTGGTTAGCTGTAGAAAATGTAATAAAGAAGAAGACAACCAGGAGTATTGGTGCCTCCTGTTAGTGTGGGTTTTCTCAAAAGCTAGTTCTCCCGGGCATTGAACCTTATAGAAGGTTATACAATGGACAACTAACGAAGTTACTCAAACACCCAACTACGAGACTGTTGCCAAAGTCGAAATAAAAATGAAGAAAATTTTGAAGCAAAAAGGAGATACGTAAGCATATTTTTGCATTGTTTACGATACTACATTTTATTATTCATCGCGAGAAATGTATAGAAAATCTCTGCATGCAATGATACATGGTTCTAATATTTTTCTTACCAAGACAGAATTTCTCCTTACCAAATCAATACAATATCAAACAGGCAAGTGATAAGAAAAAACAAATATATCAGCTAGGGGATTATTAGTTGATCCAATACCAAATTCTCAGAGCTAACATCATAAGAGTTGTATAGCAGACAGTAAGGAGAATTACTGATGAGATCGTGAGAGTGAAAGGGTTAAGGGAAGCACTGAAGTAACGAGGAATCCCAAACAAAAAATTGTTTCAGTTGATTTCCTAGCCTTTGTTACCTATTCTATTCTTTTGTCTTTGTGTTTTTTATTTTTAGTATAACAGGAAACGCTAAGTTATTGTGATAGAGATTCAGTTAAAAAAAAAAAGTGTGCACATATTGATCAAACGATGGTGGAGTGTTAACAAGGTCACCTTCAGCCTCACTCCAAATCAAAGGCTTGGCAACTAAGTACACAACCGTAAAATGGCCTATTCAAAGGGAAATAGATTGTCTAGAAATCCTGAAAGACTGCGAACGTTGTTGAAATGCATAATAAAATACCGTATTGATAAAGTAAATAACACAATTATTAGGTCATTCAATTCAGAATCCCGCTGCATGATCCTTCACGATAAAGTTTTATAGCGAAAAGTGGGTCATTTCGCTCTAATGCCGGATCATCTCCGATACATAATTTGCGTACTTATATTTATGTTATACAGATACGGCACGTCTCGATAAATCAATTTCTCCCTTTAGTAATGTTTGGTTTAGTGGCGTGAAATACACGTTTTTGCATACATTGTGGTGGTTTATCAGTAACATAAACCGCCCAAACTGAGTTGGACTATTGTCACTGTTCTCGAAATAAACTGTTTTCGTCGCAGTAAACACCAGCAAAAACCAGGTGATGATGTTTGGTACATGAAGAGTCCTTTAGGAAAGAGCCATTTGGAAAATTATTTCCAAGGCCGCCAAAAATTCGGGAATACGTGGCAGAGTCATTAACCACTCTGTACGGATTTCGTCCATCTCACATCTCTTTTCAATGCAAGATGCAGAGACCTCAAAAATTTTTATTGGTTTATAACATAAGTACTAACTTTAAGTACTAACCTGGTTTTTTCTACTCAGTTAATGACCCCTGCGCGCTTCGTGCTTGGGCCATAAATCCGAGCGAAAAAAACTCAGTCCGTAACATGCAGAGCGGCCCTCGAACTCGGTTAGTAAGAGGTATCTCGTGCTCTTCAAACTTCCCGCGTACATCCATACCTCGATGTACGCACGCTAAGCATGGACCAATTCTTTATTATAACATAGCGTGCGTCCTAGCCCTATATAAGTCCTATTGAGCTACTATGAACAAAATCTTTATTATAAAATAATTCAAATAGTACGCGCGCTCTGATTGGCCAGAAAACCATTTTAGACGAGCGCATGTAAACACGGTTTTCGTTCCTCTTTCCTTAGTTATTTTATAAAAGAAATGTACCACAATTCTGTGCTTACATAGCTTGATGTAAACACTTGCGAGGTTGGGAAAACACTCGATAAGCTGCTTATGACGTGTTCTCCCAACCTCCCGCCTGTTTACATCAGGCTATATAAACACAGAAACGATTTTACATTTCTTCATTTTCGCACGCCTGTGTGTAAATAAGATGACGTAAGCATTTTTTTTTACCTGGCTTCAGAGTTTCCGTCCTGTTAAGCTGCGGTGCAGTTTTCCTTCTCTTCATTTAGTTTGGTTTTTCTAATTTCTTGTTTACACCAGGAAAGCGTTATCCATCTAAAATGGAGATTTTTGGGGAATGTTTTACTTTAATTTTTTATGAGGAAGAGACTTTTATTATTCTTTTCTGTGATCAACACTTGTCATGTTCTGCTTACATTTAAATACTACCCTGAATCAGGTGTAGTCTCCAGAATCAAGTTTGAATCTAAACTGGGATGTCTTCCTTAATGCAACTTGGAACTATCTTAGATTGGAAATTTGAAATACGTCTGCGGGTCAGTGAAAATAACGAAATTTTCGAAAAATGGCTCTCTGCATTTGGGATTTATTTGGCAAGGAATTGGTAATTTAAGATCTAGGACTGTAAATATTATATATGAATGAGGAGACAATATATAGGAGTTTCGTCAGTTGGATTCGAAAAGGCAGATCGGAAAATCTACATAAGACACCCACTGTGATCCAATCCAACCATAAATTAACCATGTAAAAATATTTTCCAAAATTCTGATCACTAAAGAGTCTTAGCGAAGACCGTGTTACCAAGCAATACATACGAAATAAAAAAAAAATGATAACAAATTGAACATTTTTCAGTTATTTTGAAAACTGATAAGTCTTTTAAAAATATCCATAGTGATGGCGTAGGCATTCTGCACGCAAAAATAGCTGCATAGAAAATAGTAAACATATTTTCAGTAACTTGTATAACAAAACGAGGGTACGGAAAGCTACAGCGCAATCTTAACAAAATAGGAAAAAAGATTAAAAATAAAACAATTTGGATTGACGTAATTCGAAATTGAAAATGTAAATATTTGACAGAAAGATTTTATCAAGGTGTTTTGGTCGAATTTTACACAGCAATCACCATGCTTGAATCTTCACGCATCGTGGATTCACTGGACGGCCTCTCTTTTTGAAGTAAGAAACATTTAAAAAGTGCAAGAGAAATTAAATACAGGTTTGTGAAAACATCATGAGTGGAAGACATATTTGATATTGGTAATTTTCACTTATTTATTTAGGATTGTAAATGTACGATAATTACAACCATCCCGTCAATGCTGCCTCATCAGCGCGTCGAAAGTGTCCTGAATCGGGAGATTGTTTAAGGCAGAAGATGTTTTCATCTAGAAATATTTCTTTATCAAGATATTACTTTTCGTCATTTTCCATCACTTGCCGTTTGATAACAAAAATGACTTTTCAGAGACTTTTTTGACTGATTTATGCATCCAATGCAGATGTTATTAGACGTTATAATTTGTATATCTTGGGAAAAGAGGAAATAAATTTGTTGATGGTCAGTGCCAACAACAAAGTTATGGCAGACTATAGCGAGTGTTTATCAGGTGTATAACTTAACAGAAGCAGTCAGACATAGAAGTCTTTCTCGTATTTTTGCTTCCCTTTGCACCTATGCCCTCTAGGAAAAGATCGCCTCGTTGGCTTTACGAAACTGGTCGAATTTATGAAAGAAAAGGAGGCAAATGTTTTAGCAAAATATTTCAAATTTCAGTTGTTTCTAGTAATCACTACGGTCATAACAGCTGGTCATAATGTTGGATCCACATAAACCTTCCAAGGGGTGGAGAATGACTGGAAATATATGAAAAACCTTATATGTGCACTGCGGTGAAGAAATGACCAGCTCCCAGTTGGCTTGTTAGCTCAGTTGGTAGAGCGCTGCACCTGTATCGCAGGGGTCAGGGGTTCAAATCCCTACGGGCCTTAATTTTTTCAGGTCTCATTTCTCAACTACCGGTTCAGTTGTGTTCATAGCTGCGAGGGTCGCTTATATCTCTTTTCTTCACCGCAGACTCCACTCAGCTAACTTGCTATTGTAAAAAATTCAAGCTTTGCTTACAAAGGAAATTTATTATAGAGTGTAATAACAAATCGAGTCAGAGTGGACGTGATTGTTTGTGTTTGGTCAAAGCTATTACAAAGTCTGGACTTCAATTCACTAGGATCCGTCTCTTTTACCAATTACTGTCTAGCGCTTGCGCAGAGAGGCGGACTTGTTACAGTTGTCACTCCACTCGAGCTTAAAATGTCTTCTCACGCGTTGTCTTGTTTTCTATCAGATCCATCACATATAAATTGCAGATGCCCGTGAAGAGTCTGAGATCTAATCATAAAATCAAAATTCTTTCTCGGATGAGTCATAAGTCGCGACGGAATTACGAATGATCTTTGCTACACCATCGATGGTGGACTGCTGTTGGTTGTCTATTGTCAAGAGACTCTAGGTAGGTCACCATCTATTATTTCCAATGTAATTCTTTTTAAGTATCTTAAATGAAAATGTCTGTCGTCTCAGCTAACGACCAAATGGCTAGAGATCGCTGCCCTGTGCATGGTTTGCGCGGTTTTGTCTGTTTTCGTGAGAGTAGTTTTGTTATCTGTGTTGATGAATCTGTGTCATTTGAACACTACACGGCCAAATTTTATGCTATTTTAAACCCATTTTAAGTGATATAAGCTTCATTCGTCAGATGTAATTTGATCATTCCATGAGCTTATCTTTTTTGTGGAAATGAAAATGTCGCTGACGATAGTTGAAATATGGTTCAGTTTCTCGGCCGGATTTTCTTGTGAAGAGGTCTACTTCTTGGTACCCCAATGATTCCTCAATCATACAAATCCTACATTCAATAAAATGATTCACGTGCCGCTCTAACTACGGAGACTTGCAATATTTCGCCTTTGTTAAGCGGAGCTTGTGCTTATGTTCCAAGTTTATTCCAACACTAACTCAACCATACAAGTACTAGCGGCGAAGGCCCAAACTGGAGCAATATCTTGTTAAAATTTATTGTCTCTTGTAAGATAGAGTATTATGCTAAAGATCCTGTGTCAATTTGCATATGAACGAAAGAGTGTTCATGCAAAATTTTTTTTTAGTGAATTAGCTTTCGCTCTCGCCAAGTTTTCTCATTTGCACCTGAAGAAAAAGCAAAGAAACCTTCCGTACGTTTTTGTCTTCAAGAAGGTGGAGATAAATAATGGACCTGTCAAATATACGTGGGATCATTTGCATGCAATTAAACTTCTATAGGAGGGCTATGAGGTAAAAATAAAATTGATTTGAAGGCGACGGTTCCATAACAGAATTTTGACAATAAAGTGATCCAAAATGTGACTTGTGCTTTCCCATGATTATGCAGGCTATGAAAACACAGTCAAAGGAAACAAATTTTGGAGGAATTTGTCTCCACTTTCTGTGCATTGTTACGATCAACCATCGCAAAATTCTAAGTAACAAACCTTAAGTTGCAAGACGCCATTGACTTAAAGTTAAATTATCATTTTTTTATCGAACTTAATTGCGTGTTATTTGCACAGTGCATTATTTTTTGTCGAACTAATAGAACCCACTGAAGGTCTGTCATTGATTCACAGCTGCTCATGATCAAGAACAAACCGACAAATTCACAAAGAAGTAAAATGACATACGTAGAACGTAATTTCGCTATTTCCCTAGATTGTCTTCACTTTCCTACATTTTCTTTCTTTAAAGTTGTTCATTCCACCGAAGGTAACTTTCTCTTTGGTTTGTTATCTTGTTCGTGAGACCACGTAGCTAATTACTTCCTAAAATAAGTTTTAAAATACGGAGAACCTGCCTTAAGACTCGCGAGAAAGTACAAAGTCTCCTTTTTGAGTTAATCTTATTGTTTATTGGATTTGTGATCTAAGATCACACATATCACGGTGCATGCAAGGAACGGGGTTCTAGACGAGCTCTAATAGAATTCCAAAAAGTGCGCTATTTTAAGACTTATGTATGCACGTGGGTTATTGAGCTCTTCCCTGAATGGCTCGTCCTACTGCATGGGCTTTTAGCAAGCACTATTCATTAGAAACACATTTTTTCATGGTAAACTCAAACGATGGAATTAAAACAGAAGCATATATTGATTACGATATGGATACTTGGGAACCCTGAATGCCTGCGATCAATGGCCGATCGATTTAACATTACAAAATCGATTTTAGTTCGTGTTTATCGCAGAATTTGTGGAGCGACTGCCAATAATCTTTCCGGTCAATATATGAGGTACCTACTTGTTCGAAAATGATTGATGTCGGATCCTTCGCCCAAAGGAATGCACCCTAAGATTTTTTCACTAGGGTTATTTATGGAGAAAATCAAAATGTCCTGCTGCATTCCTTTTCCTGTTTCCAGTATTTCCATTCCTGTTCACAGCTTCAGTGACGTCCTGAAATATCATCGACTCAACCAAAGTGAACTTAGTTTTAAAAAAAATTTTTATTTTTAAAATGTTTTGCTTCCTTTGAGTTGACAATCGATTCCTCTCACCACACCCCAGGTTGGTATTGAATAAGATTTTAGGGGGCCAAGGGTGTTCCCTTTACTGATTTTGTATTCAATAATAACAATCTTATCCTATTAAACTTTAGCAACAGAAAAAACAGGGAACTAAAGACGAAACCAGATACCGAGTGGATTGTTATTACAGTCTTCTACGCCATCACGATGCTCGTAGCGTTTGCAGGGAATAGTTTCCTCGTCTACATCGTGTGGAAGAAGCCCGAAGTGAGATCACTGACAAGCTTTATGTTTGTCAACATGGCTATCGCTGATTTGCTTGTAACCTTGGTAGTGATGCCCTGGTCGATTTCCGCAATATATACAGACGGTTTGTGGATGATCCCAGGAGTATTTGGAAAAGTCATGTGCAAAGGTGTTGCCTACACTGCCTACGTCACTTTAACAGCATCCATCCTCTGTCTGACGTTCATGGCGATCGACAGGTACTATGCCATCGCTCATCCCCTCCGCCGCCATCTTTGGTTTCGAAAGCCTAAACTAACCGTTCCATTTATTTGGATCGGCTCACTGGTCTCCATGTCCGTTTTCCTCGTTATTCAAACTGTGGAGGATTACAATAATTCTTTCTATTGCATGCTATCTGTTTACATCTTGGGTGATCCAGATAGGGCTCTTCGAGGAATATACCTCCTCCTTTTCGTCGTCAACTATCCCATCCCCTTGGTCGTTATTTCTTTCCGGTATACCATCACTGCATGGAATTTATGGTTCCATGTTGCACCTGGAGTGAATACTTTGAGAGGAAATCGAGTGCAACTCGAAACCTCCATATTGTTACCTGTGCCTTTGCCCTTTGTTGGCTCCCACCACAAGTGGTCCACGTGATGACAGTCATTCACGCATCTAAGGCTTACCTACATATACAGCCGATTGTCAGCTTTGTGTGTTTTTGGTTTGGACACGCCAACAGTGCCGTTAACCCATGGCTGTACATTTTTCTGAGCACCAAGATAAATACGGCATTTACCAGGATCGTCAGTAGAAAAAGCAGCCGGTTGCCTCGTCATCAAGTCTCGCCATCAAAACATCAGATGCCGTCTTACCACCTGAAGATGAAGGAAACCAGAATGAATCAAGAATAAAATTACCAATTTGGTAACTGTAAGATAGAAACTCGCTTAAAACGGATTTGCGTATCACTAATTATATAATATAATACAAACACCTATATGCGGTTTCATAAAAGTTACTGTCAGTAGTAAACCGAGTAATTTCATTAGAAATTGATAATTGCAACTAATTTCGACAATAACCGTTCTATCGGCTGGTAAGAATAAAAGGGGGGATCCGTTGCAGAGTGAACTATAGGAAGAAGTATACTAGCATTGCTTCTTCGATGTTTGAGGCAGTGTGGTGAGGGTGCTGAACTAGTGATCTGGTGGTCACGGGTGAAAGCCCTCTACCTTATTACTCGCTAGATTTGTTTCGTTTTTCCCTCGGGTCGATTCTTTGACTCGCTTTGTATACAGCCAACTGGTGTGCCTCCTACTGGTTGGGATTTTTAAACACTACATGATTGTTTACAACGTCTGTTTTCCAATTTGATTGAAATGGTCATGAACGCCCATGGGGGTATTGGTCAAAAAAGAAACAATGACATGTTTCTTCAGTGCTGCGGGTAGCATTAATTAAGTGTATTTGCATAACGTTTTCGCGATAATAATTTAACAAACTATTTCAGTTTATGATTAGCTGTTTTGGAAGGAGATTTGTGATGGGAATATTACTTTTCCGAGGATAGCAGCAACAATATAACCTGTAAATGTGTCCGAAAACCTTCGCTGATGTACCTCTGGAACAAAGGTATATTTGGTTTTTCTAGTATGAGCTTGTTGTTGTTTCTTGCTGAAGTAGTCATCAAGGCTTTTAGCTCTACTTAAGTGTAATTTTGGAGATAAAAATATAGGTTTTATTTCTCATTTAGTCGTGCATTTTAGAGCCTCAAACACACTAGCCAAAGGTACCGGTTTAGTTAATTTATTTGCGGTACACAACATCATTGCCTTCTTAGTTGTCGCCGGATTGCTATGTTTTGAAAGCTGCTCTTGTAGACTAAATTGTTGAGTAGTGATAAGGAAATACAGGGAGATTTTGGATGCGACCTCCCTTTGAAAAGGCCTCTATGGAAAAAGAGAGTGTTGTGAAGTGTTCTTACGATTCAAGGTTTTTTAAAGGTAGCATTCAAAGATTGTGCCAGTCTTACCCCCTTACGATAGGTTTCAATTACACGAACTTGAATTTTTGTCTCTAAACTGGTCGTGTTGAGAACTTTATTTTTAGTTTTCTAAATTTCACTTGTAAACGTTTTAGCTGATTATTGTATAGCCGCTGTGCGAGTCTTATCAAGTTCAGAGGCCCGTAAGATCTTTTTCTAATTTTAATATTAACAATAGTTTGTGCTGACTCTATTTTTGAGGCTTGTTTCTTGAACAAAGACGTTCGTCGGTGGTCATGTTTGGATGTGTTAAGTGAACTTGTATAAAAAATACACTTGACCGGGTCAGAATTTTGAACAAGGGGTTAAACTCTGCAAAGACAGTCGGCGCATTACCCACATGTTCACTAATAAGGTACTTTAGAGCGTGCGCTACAGTGACTAAAAGAGAGATACAATTTGATTAGCTATAGAAAATGTAATAAAGAAGAAGAAAACTAAGAGTCTTGGTGTCTCCTGATTGTGTGGGTTTTCTCAAAAGCTAGTTTTCCTTGTCACTGCATCTTTACAGAAGGTTATACAATGGACAACTAAAGAAGTTACTCAAATACCCATCTACGAGACTGTTGCCAAAGTCGAAATAAAAATGAAGAAAGTTTTGAAGCAAAAAGGAGATATGCAAACATATTTTACGCTACTATATTTTATTATTCATCGCAAGAAATGTATAGAAAATCTCTGCATGCAATAATGCATGGTTGTAATATTTTTCTTACTTAAGGGAAACACTGAAGTACCGAGGAATCCCAAACAAAAATTTGTTTCAGTTGGTTTCCTAGCCTTTGTTACCTATTCTGTTCTTTTGACTTTGTGTTTTTGATTTTATTTTTGGTATAACTGGAAACGCAAAGTTACTGTGATAGAGATTCAGCTTTTAAAAAAAAGCGTACACATATTGATCAAACGATGGTGGAGTGTTAACAAGGTTAACAAGCCTCACTCCAAATCAAAGGCTTGGCAACTAAGTACACAACTGTAAAATGGCCTTTTCTAAGGGAAATAGATTGTCTAGAAATCCTGAAACACTGCGAACGTTGTGGAAATGCATAATAAAGTACCGTATTGATAAAGTAAATAACACCATTATAAGGTCATTCAATTCAGAATCCCGCTGCATGATCCTTCACGATAAAGTTTTATAGCGAAAAGTGGGTCATTTCGCTCTAATGCCGGATCATCTCCGATACATAATTTGCGTACTTATATTTATGTTATACAGATACGGCACGTCTCGATGGATCAATTTCTCCTTTTAGTAATGTTTGGTTGAGTGGCGTGAAATACACGTTTTTGCATACATTGTGGTGGTTTATCAGTAACATAAACCGCCCAAACCGAGTCAGAGTATTGTCAATGTTCTCGAAATAAACTGTTTTTCGTTGCAGTAGACACCAGCAAAAACCAGGTGATGATGTTTGGTACGCGAGAAATCTTTTAGGAAAGAGTCACTTGGTATATTTAATTCCAAGGCCGCCAAAAATTCGGTAATACGTGAAAGAGTCATTAACTACTCTGTACGGATTTCGTCCATCTCACGTCTCCTTTCCATGCAAGATGGAGATACCTCAGAAATTTTGTTGGTTTATAACATAAGTACTAACTTTAAGTACTAACCTGGTTTTTCTGCTCAATTTATGGTCCCTGCGCGCTTTGTGCTTGGGTCATAAATCCGAGCGAAAAAAACTCGGTCCGTAACATGTAGAGTGGCCCTCGAACTCGGTTAGTAAGAGGTATCTCGTGTTTCCCAAACTTCCCCCGTACATCCATACCACGATTTACGCACGCTAAGTATAGACCAATTTTTTATGAATCTGACAATTTGAAACATCCTGCTTACGACGGTGATCGATATTTTTTCGTTAAGGTCAATTCTGTCCCTAGGTAAGTATTCTGAGAAAGATAGTTAGGACGTTTATCATACAAATTTATCGAAACGTCCACAGATCGAGAGACAAGCGAAGCAACTGCGTCAGTATTCACCTTTAATGAGAAAACCCCGAGGAATCAGTCACATTTGAAAACGCTTTGTTATAACATAGCGTGCGTGCTTGCCCTATATAAGTCCTATTGAGCTGCTATGAACAAAATCTTTATTTACGCATGCCCGTACGTAAATAAGATGACGTGAGCGTTTATTTGGCTTCAGATTTTCCCTCCTGCTAAGCTGCAGTGCAGTTTTCCTTCACTTTGAAATATGGAAGAAACCAGCGAAGAACTGCCCAATTTTTCTATTGGCATTGACTTTTTAGGTCCTTATCCAACAAGCAACAAAAATAAAGCCGAAAAAAACTCGCAAGAGGCACGTTTCGCAAATTTGTCGGAAGACCAGCTGCAGCAAATTTTGACCGAAAGACATTCACTGGGAACAAAGAAAGCCACCTCTCCACCGCAGTGCAAATATGTGAATTTTCATCTATCTAAAATCTTCATTCACTTGGATGTTTATTTGTACCCAATTCATTGACCAGCTCCCAGTTGGCTTGTTAGCTCAATTGGTAGAGCGCTGCACCGGTATCGCAGAGGTCAAATCCCGTACGGGCCTGAATTTTTCAGGTCCTATTTACAACTACTCGTTTCAGTAGTGTTCTTAGCTGCGAGGATCTTCTAATTTCATATCTTTTATCTGTTTTTATTTTTTTTTTAGCATGAAAGGAAGACACGTGCATTATGTCTGATCACAGTTTCTCTACTCACCAAGCCTCCATGACCTCCAAAACATAAAATGTCATTTTGTCAATGGGCAACTACCTGTGTGTTGGTTTTTTGTTCGGAGCCAGTTGAGAAGTGATTTGGCCTCTGAAAAATTCAAGCACTTGCGAGACTTCTTGGAAACTTCAAATTTCTTAATCTACAGATGAACATTAAATATTGGGAATTTGGATTAAATGTATCTGTTAATGATGCATGACACAAAAAGCTGAATAAAATGGAGATGTAAAGTGTGAAAAAAGTGGGATGACATCTCTGAATAAATTCTGTCTCTATGCTTTTCCTTTGTTCTGAAAAACCAGAAGAGTCGTCGTTATGGACATAAATGCAATGTTTGTTTTTTAAACCGATGTACATTAGAGTTGTAATTATTTTAAGGTCTTTTAACCCTCCTAATGTAGCTCAGTTAAAAATTGATGATCGTCGTTTGATACAAGCACTTTGATCGTCGCTTGATAATACAAGCACTTTGATCGTCGCTAGATAATACAAGCGCTTTTCCTTCGCACGGTTCAACCGTACCTGCAAGTTCCAGACATAAATTCGTCGCTATAAGTTGCTATATAGACCTAAGACTGCACATAAAATGACAATGGTGAGGTGTCCGCAGGGCGAGAGTGGACTGCAAATTTTCCATCAAGATTGGCCCTGTACTGTGTACAATAAATAAATGGTAAATGATTTTGTTTGATGATAGTTTAGAGTGACAGCTTTGAACCAGTATGTTCGTCATCGAACTAAACGTTCTACTTCTCAAACCAACGAGTAGACCAGTCAAACCAGTTCGTTTTGTCAACTGACCGAAGGAAGACTTCACTCAGCTAACTTGCTATTGTCAAAAAAATCAAACTTTGCTTACAAACGAAATTTACTATCGAGTGTAATAACAAATCGAGCCAGAGTGGACGTGATTGTCTGGAGTTCAATTCACTAGGACCCGTCTCTTTTACCAATTATTGTCATCTCGCTAGCGCAAAGAGGCGGACTTTGTACAGTTGTCAATTTCACTTGAGCTTAAAATGTCTTCTCACGCGTTGTCTTGTTTCCTATCAGATCCATCACATATAAATAACACACGCGTTGTCTTGTTTCCTATCAGATCCATCACATATAAATAACACATGCCCGTGAAGAGTCAGATTTAATTAATCATAAAATCAAAATGCTATCCCGGATGAGTTATAAGTGGGGACTAAATTACGAATGATCTTTGCTACGATCGACGGTGGACTGTTGCTGGTTGTCTATTGTCAAGAGAGTCTGCGGGTAAGTCACCATCTGTTATTTTTTAAGTCTCTTAAAGCAAAATGTCTGTCGTCTCGGCTAACGACCAAACGGCTAAAGATCGCAGCCCTGTGCATGGTTTGCACAGTTTTGTTTGTTTCCGTGAGAGTCGTTTTGTCACCTGTGTTGATAAACCTGTGTCATATCAACACTGCACAGCCTCAATTTTATGCTACTTAAAACCTATTTCTTGTGTCTCTACCATGACTAGAAGCTCCTCCAGTTTCGTTTCCTATAGCACAGTAAGACTACAATCCGCGACTCAGAGCAGCCCCTCTGCAACAACTTCCGCTAGCCAATTAACTAACTGTACAATAATAGGGGTATTCTGCTCGAATCTCCAACCTAACAAGTACACAGATCGCGAAGAGGTGTCTAGGTCAGATTTATTATCATCTACGTGGGCATCGTCGCTTGACACTTTTCGTCGCACGGTTCAACCGTGCCTGTACATGCGTCTTTTTCATTTCTGGTTTGCTCAGCCATCGTGTCACATGAGATAAGCGTCATTTCATTTATCGAGCTCCAGTGACTATCACACAGTACTTTTACAACTTAAACCTCTCCCCTCTGTGCTCATTTTTGCTAGCATTTTAAACTTAACGAACAAGGCAGCCACAGGGCTCTATGCCAAAATACACTGAAACTGATTCAGTTGTGGATGGTAAGTGATGTAAGCCTCATTCGTTTAATGTAATTTGATCCAAACAAGAGTCTCATATGCCGTAGGTAAGTCTCTTTATGATTTTCATACCATGAGCTTATCTTTTTTGTGGAAATGAAAATGTCGCTGACGATAGTTGAAATATGGTTCAGTTTCTCGGCCGGATTTTCTTGTGATGAGGTCTACTTCCTGATACCGCAATGATTCCTCAATCATAAAAATGCTACATTCAAGAAAACGATTCACGTGCCGCTCTAACTACGGAGACTTGAAATATTTCGCCTTGGTTAAGCTGAGCTAGTGCTTTTGTTCCAAGTTTATTCCAACACTTACTCAACCATACGAGTATTTGCGGCCAATGGCCAAACTGGCACAATATCTTATTTAAATTTAAGAGAGTGTCTCTGGAAGAGCGGTCCGGTCGATTTTGCTTGAGACACAGATTTCGCTTGTTTCTTGTGTGTTGTAAGACATTCATGTACCTATACTAAAACCACAGTCAGTTTGATCGGATCTCTTTATTTTTCAGAGTTTTACGGAAATTAAATTTCACTCGAGCGAAGGCTTGTCGTGACACTTTTCAAGACTCTAATTTCATACAACTTTGGAGGACAATTTACAAAAAACTACGGAACTCAGCAAAAAACAAATACCACAGCCATGTGTATTAACTCTATCTTATCTATCGAGGCGACGTTTGTAAACATCACGTGTCAATCAGAGAAACAGGGAGACTTGAATGACACCTTATCGGTTCGCCTAAATCAAACACGCCAAAACCGATCAAATTCATGGTGAAGTTTTGAAAAAGTGAGGCGTTCTTAACTGATCCAACTAACATAGCTAGCAAGTAGGTGCCATAGAAAAGATAGCCACAGAAAAAAACTTTGTGGCCCGACCTTTACGAGAACTTTATAACTCCGTGAACTTACCTAATTTTCGGCAATCTCCAAGTTTGGCCGCCATTTTGAGGGACTTCTAAACATGAAGCGTAACCGATATAAATCAAGCAGGCAAATCTAAAACCGTCAGAAATATATACGAAAGCAATTCAAATGAACTCTACTTTCAATTCAAGCGACAAAATTTGAAATTGTTCGTTAAACTTACCATCCCCATGCGACCATTTATTCCAACAATTCAACCACTACAACTTTCTGAATTCTACTCGTCGATTCCACTGCAAGAAATAACCTGTGCCACCCAAGCTTGGACTCGAATGTGAAGTACGAATCAAATAACATAACTGCTTCATCTTCGCAGCAATATCACGCTGGTATTTTGATTTTCCGATCGACAAGAACGGTGATCAAGAATCGATCGGTTTGTTTACCTCATAAACGTGACCGCTGACCAGCTGCTGAGTGAAAACAGTACGGTTCAGTGGCGAGGGGCGGGGTGAGGGGTGGGTGTGGGCAGATTATCAGAAGATTTTCGGGAACATTCGAACATATGCATTAAAGTATCATGATAAACATTAGGATTCTCAGTCTTAATGCGAAGGCATGCTTCGTGTTGCAGACAACTTTTGTTTCACTAAGAATTCTTTTTTATTTCAATTACATTTCGTTCCAAATAGGACTAGCATCAGTTCATAGATTTAAAAACAAATCTTTACCACCTAAATAAATGTGTTTAGATAATCGAGATAACCATTGAACTTCTTGTATCGCACCGGAAATAACGTGTCTTGTCTTTGCCCAACTTTGAGAGCGTGGAGCGGTGAAGACGCGAGATACGAGTCTCGCGTCTCGCGGCTTCACCATGCTCACAGGATACGCATGACCTCACTATCTTTAAGAAAAATAAGAGACCGCTCGAAGTCTGTATTCCGTTCAACCATTTCATAAGAGTGACGCGAGTCTTTCAATTGAGTGAGAAAGTCACAAACCCCTTCTTTACCTCACGAGCGTAACCACTGACCACTCACGAATTACAGTAGGCTTCTCTTTTGAAGCGGAAATTGAAATCGTATCGAATATACAAAGTTATAGTGAGTTCCTTTATATCTCCCGCACTTGTATCGCTTTGGAAACAATTACGAGTACAGGAAGAAGTCGTTCATTAGCGAGACGTTCATTATGTCTCAGGACTGCTTTTTGAATAGCAAAGATGGAAAAACTTTGGTTCATCGTGTGGCTTAAGTGGTTTGGTACGACTGTCTGAATGCGATGACGAAGTAAAACATCATTTGATAAGCTGCCACTTGTCTAAAGAGGTTTTTAAGTGAAAATGAGCTAATATTGGCAAGGATTGGCGTATTTCACCCCGCTCAGGAGGATAAATAAAAAAATGTGGATTTGCTATAGGCATCGCCACACTTTGGGGAAGTTTTGGAGAAGTGAAAAGGTGACATGTCAGTATCCTGATCATGATGGTGTCAGGAAGCGTATCCAAGGCAGAGATGTAATTCCCTTGCATATGTCTCAGGACATTAAAAAGCTGTTTGGAATTATTATTCCAGTTGAATCAGATGGTCTTCAGTAACATTTTCTGTTATCTATTTTTGTCACGTGACATATCTGCTCGAAAAGAGAAGAAATTCTTTATCAGATGAAGGGTACTTAAATACACATCACGTTGAAAAAAATAGATCTATGTGTAAGTGCTTTTTATTACAGATGGAAATATGTACAATGTTGCTCGGTTGATAATCAATAATGTTTTTGTAGAAGATCAAATCACCTGACAACGCAATCTATTTACTCATGCGTACGGTTCACAATTATTTGCGGTCAGTTTTCCTAAGTTTGTATGATTCTCATTAACCAATATGATTAAATATGCAGACTAAAACACCCCTTATTTGATTACGAATAATAAAAGTAAACAGTGCATGTCGGTTTTTAATTCCTGATGGATGCTACTGGGCTTTACTTTAACTAAGAAATTTGCAATCGGTTACCTCAGCTCTCTATGTCCCATGCCGTAAGAAGCACAAGAAAAAAGTTGATGATGGTGAGTCTTGGCTGAGACAAGAAGAATCAGAGAAGAATCTACGGTCCCCAAAAACGCCACTTTTAAACACGAGACAACTAAGGTAAATTGAATTAATTGTTATTTTTTACTTAAAACTATCGTTAAGATTATAAGATACGCGAAAAACTCTCCCCACCGATTTTTTCTTGCATTCTGTTAATCAAAAGTTTCAATAATTATAAAGGCTCTCTTGTTGATCGTCTTAATAGTAACAGTTTCCAGGATCCAAGGAGAGCAAAAGAGTCAACAATTTTCTGTGTAGCTAGGTATGGCGACATGCCGGCTTTATACTTCTTCCGGCGTGATAACGATAATGATGACAACAATGGGCAAAAAGCACCGTCCGCTAATGATGACGATTATCATAGTTATTAACAAATCTCAGTTATAGTCCTGAAAAAAATCTCTATCACTTTGCATACATTCTTGGGAACAGAAAAAAATTACTTAGAGCAAACATTCTAAGTATAGTGTTCATTCCGTGCAATGAGGCATAAATAAAAGTTCTTATTTTATACCACTGATGACAAGCAAAAAGGTTATATAGGTACCCTGTTAAAAATACATTGATAACTCTAATTAATAATTCTAATTAATACCAGTTCTAATTTAAAGGAGAAAGTTATGAAAATAAAATAAAAGTTGTCTGTACCACAAAGCATGCCTTCACTGTTTAGACTGATAGTCCTAGAGCTTTTTGAGCATGTATTCGAATATCTTATGACGATAAGCCAGCCACCCACCCCACCCCGCGCTATGCTGTTTTCACTTATCGGCTGGTCAGCGGTCACGTTTATGAGGTAAACAAACCGATCGATTCCTGATCACCGTTCTTGTCGATCGGAAAATCAAAATATCAGCATGATATTGCCGCGAAGATGAAGCAGTTATGTTATTTGATTCGTACTTCACATTCGAGTCCAAGCTTGGGTGGCACAGGTTATTTCTTGCGGTGGAATCGATGAGGGGAATTCGAACACTAGTTGTAGTGTTTGAATTGTTGAAAGAAATGATCGCATGGGGATGGTAAGTTTAACGAACAATTTCAAATTTTGCCGCTTGAATTGAAAGTAAAGTTCATTGGAATTGCTTTGGTATGTATTTCTGAGGGTTTTAGATTTACCTGCTTGATTTCTATCGGTTACGCTTCATGTTGACAAGTCCCTAAAAATGGCGGCCAAACTTAAAGATTGCCGAAAATTAGGTAAGTTCACGGAGTTATAAAGTTCTCGTAATGGTCGGGCCGCAAAGTTTTTTTCTGTAGTTACCTTTTCTATGGCACCTACTTCCTAGCTATTAGTTGGATCAGTTAAGAACGCCTCACTTTTTCAAAAATTTACCTTGAATTTGATCGGTTTTGGCGTGTGTGATTTAGGCGAACCGATGAGGTGTCATTCAAGTCTTCCTGTTTCCTTGATTGACACGTGATGTTTACGAAAGTCGCCTCGATAGATAAGATAGAGTTAATATACATGGCTGTGGTATTTTTTTTTTGCTGAGTTCCGTATTTTTTTGTAAATTGTCCTCCATAGTTGTATGAAATTAGAGTCTTGAAAAGTGTCACGACAAGCCTTCGCTCGAGTGAAATTTAATTTCCGTAAAACTCTGAAAAATAAAGAGATCCGATCAAACTGATTGTGGTTTTAGTATAGGTACATGAATGTCTTACAACACACAAGAAACGAGCGAAATCCTTGTCTCAACCAAAATCGACCGGATCGCTCTTACAGAGACACTCTCTTAATGGCTCTTGTAAGATAGATTATTATGCTATAGATCTTATGTCAATTTGCATCTGAACAAAGAGTGTGGATGCAGAATTTTTTTTTTAGTGAATTAGCTTTAGTTCTCGCCAAGTTTTCTCTTTTGTGCCTAAATAGAAAGCAAAGAAACTTTGCGTACGTTTTTGTCGTCAAAAGAGCTGAAGATAAATAATTGGGTGGTCCCAGCTGTTCAGTGTCAAATTATTTCGCAGATGTTGGTTTTGAAGATAATTTTTCAAAAAAGCATTTTCTATTCTTAGTGTATAGCGCCACGCAAAAAACTTTTATTCTGGCTGCTTCTTTTGATATCAGTGCGACATGATCCTAACGAAAACTGAAAAAAAGGCTGTATTCCTAAACTTGAATGTTTAGGAAATGTAAAGCTGCAAAGCGCCGCGTCAAAGCACTATTCCTATTCCCTGTCAATGCACCATCCATCAAACATAAATTGAACTATTTTATCAACAGTTAGGCTGATAGAGACTCTTGAGGAAATATACTGTACGTTTAAACATAAAGGCAAAAGTTGACTACAGATTATTGAAGTCAAATTAAAGAAACAACGATAGGAAACTATATCAATTAATTCATGGAAGAGAGCTTTTCGTTTGTGCTCTATTAAACAAGTATTTACTCGGGCACTGTCTTTAGGGGCTTTAAACTACCGCGTTTTATCGAAAGACTAAATCAGCAAATCGATGTCGGATATGGCGCAAAGAAAATTTATACAAATTTATAGTTTTGGTTCTGGCGTGGACTTTACTCCAGTTGTTGCTTCGCTTCAAGCATATATTCTTCTGAAAATAAAGTAATTTTATCGTCCTCTATTTCAGCATGACAGCGCACATTGCAGAACCGTCTCATTATTTCATTTTTATGAATCTGTCAAAAATACGTGGGGTCATTTGCATGCAATTTAACTTCGATAAGAGAGCTATGAGGTAAAAAGAAAATTGACCTGAAGGCGACGGTTCCATAACGGAATTTTGACATTAAAGTGATCCGAAATGTGGCGTGTGCTTTCCATGATTATGCAGGCTATGAAAACACACTGTTGGGAAACAAAGTTATGAGGAATTTGTCTCCATTTTCTGCGCATTGTTACGGTCAACCATCATAGAATTCTAAATAACAAGCCTTACTTTGTAAGACGCCGTTGACTTAAAGTTAACTTATCATTTTTTTATTAAACTTAATTGCGTTTTATTTGCACAGTGCATTATTTTTTGTCGAACTAATAGAGCCCACGGAAGGTCTGTCATTGATTCACAGCTGCTCATGATCAAGAACAAACCGAGAAATTCACAAAGAAGTACAATGACATACGTAGAACATAATTTCGCAATTTCCCCAGACTTACTTCACTTTCATACATTTTACTACATTAAAATTGTTCATTCTATCGAAGGCAACTTTCTCTTTTGTTCGTCACGCTGTTCGTGAGACCACGTGGCTAATTACTCACTAAAATGAGTTTTAAAATATGGAGCACCTCCCTTCAGACTAGCAAGAAAGTACAAAATCTCTTTTTTGGAGTAAATCTTGAATTTCGGCACGTAAAGAGTTTCCTTCTTGTTTGTTAGTTTTTTTTATACTCAAGTTTATGAATTAAAATCAACGAGGAGATCTAAAGCAAAATGGGATTATTTAAAGAAACGGACTGTAAATGACATGTGACATGTCCTAATTCGATGGTAAATGAATAATTATCCTTATTCAACATATGATGGGTTTAAAAAAATACTATGCTTCTATGTAACCCAACACATATTTATCATATAAGGCTCGCTTTGAAGAAAAAATAACTTATAAATGGTGTTCATAAGTTTGACATCTTTACTGAGCTCTAAGTGGTTTTTTTTTTGCTCTTTAAAGCGGAAGACGTAAGCCCGTGTTTATGTGCTTTGGAAATTAATATGAGGCATGTTGGATTTGAGATCCATTTGAGAAGTCCCACATGCAAACATTTATGTCTGATATTCCTGTCCGGCTGTCAAGAAGAGATGCAACCGAGACCCGCATTAATATTCATAGGAAATAATTTTGAAATGGTTAAAAAACCGAAGTGATTAGGAATAACCTCTTTAGTTCATCAAGGTTCCTCAGTCTCGGGCCACTGAATTCTCAAACCGTTGGACAGGGGAAGCAACCTTATCGATCTCCAAAGGTATACCGTGTTTCTTATTTTAGATCAACCTGAAAAAACGCTTGGATCAGTGCGGTTGAAATGTAAAATTTTCCTTTTTTTAATCTTCCTTTAGTACTAAGAAGCTACAAGTCTATTTGCTGACAGCGGACTTCAGTGCATTCTATCGCAGGTACGTTGAATTGCCATGAGACGTTCAACGCTTCTTAACTCATAATAACTTGGAGGGAAAGAAGTTGACTTTGTAAGGCGATTATATAGGCAGATTGATTTCCTGTTTTCAAACTAATACTAATAACGTTACAATCCATCAAAAATAGTTATATACATGCGCCAACAGTGTCTTCAATAAGATGTCATACATTATCTTTGGTGTTATTTTTTATTCTACCGGATATTGAACTGAGAATAAAAGGTTAGTTATAACGAATATTATGTTATTATTATCGTTTGTTTCTGATAATTTTCGTTATTGGTATTATACGAACAAATGTAGGAACCGTTTGGAAAATTTGAAAATACTAATAAGAAAAACTATTTCTGAAAGTTATCTGTATCCATCGGGACGGAAAACAAATGAGAAGATGACAAATAAGAAACGCTTTCGACATAAAAGCAAACCAACAACAAAGACCAGTATTTATATATTTTAAGAATGGGAATACTTAATACTTCTATGCAGAAATGCTTAACCATCACTTCAATACTAAGATTTTTTCACTAGGGTTATTCAAGGAGAAAATTAAAATGCCCTGCTGCATTCCTTTTCCTGTTTCCAGTATTTCCGTTCCTATTCACAGCTTCAGTGACGTCCCGAAATATCATGGACTCAACCAAAGTGAACTTAGTTTAAAATAAAAAAAAAATTAAAAAAAAAATTTTTCCCTTTGAATTCACAATCGATTCCTCTCACCACACCCCAGGTTGGTATCGAATAAGATTTTAGGAGGCCATGGTTGTTCCATTCACTGATTATTTATTCAGTAATAACAGTTTTATCTTATTCAACTTTAGCAACTGAAAAACAAGAACTAAAGATGAAACCAGAAACCGAATGGATCATCACAGTCCTCTACGCCATCACGATGCTCGTAGCGTTTGCAGGGAATAGTTTCCTCATCTACATCGTGTGGAAGAAGCCTGAGGTCAGATCACTGACAAGCTTTATGTTCGTCAACATGGCCGTCGCTGATTTGCTTGTAACCTCGGTAGTGATGCCCTGGTCGATTTCCGCAATATATACAGACGGTGTGTGGATGATCCCGGGAGTATTTGGAAAAGTCATGTGCAAAGGTGTTTTATACATTGGCTATGTCACTTTAACAGCATCCATCCTCTGTTTGACGTTCATGGCGATCGACAGGTACTATGCCATCGTTCATCCCCTCCGCCGCCATCTTTGGTTTCGAAAGCCTAAACTAACCGTTCCATTTATTTGGATCGCGTCACTGGTCTCCATGTCCATTTTCCTTGTTATTCAAACTGTGGAGGAATACAATAATTCTTCCTATTGCATGCTATCTGTTTACATCTTGGGTGATCCAGATAGGGCTCTTCGAGGAATATACCTCCTCCTTTTCGTCGTCAACTATCTCATCCCCTTGGCCGTTATTTCCTTCCTGTATACCATAACTGCATGGAATTTATGGTTCCATGTTGCACCTGGAGTGAATACTTTTAGAGGAAATCGAGCGCAACTGGAAACCTCCAAGAGAAGAGTGGTTCGGATGCTCATTATTGTTAACTGTGCCTTTGCCCTTTGTTGGCTCCCACCACAAGTGGTTCACATGATGCAAATCATCCACGCATCTGAGGCCCAGCTACATATACAGCCGATTGTCAGCTTTGTGTGTTTTTGGTTTGGACACGCCAACAGTGCCGTTAACCCATGGCTGTACATTTTTCTGAGCACGAAGATAAATATGGCATTTACTAGGATCGTCAGTAGAAAAAGCAGCCGGTTGCCTTCAAGTCTCGCCATCAAAACATCAGATGCCGTCTTACCACCTGAAGATGAAGGAAACCAGAATGAATCAAGAATATAATTACCAATTTGGTAACTGTAAGATAGAAACTCGCTTAAAACGGATTTACGTATCACTAATTATATAATATAATACAAACACCTATATGCGGTTTCATAAAAGTTACTGTCAGTAGTAAACCGAGTAATTTCATTAGAAATTGATAATTGCAACTAATTTCGACAATAACCGTTCTATCGGCTGGTAAGAATAAAAGGGGGGATCCGTTGCAGAGTGAACTATAGGAAGAAGTATACTAGCATTGCTTCTTCGATGTTTGAGGCAGTGTGGTGAGGGTGCTGAACTAGTGATCTAGTGGTCACGGGTGAAAGCCCTCTACCTTATTACTCGCTAGATTTGTTTCGTTTTTCCCTCGGGTCGATTCTTTGACTCGCTTTGTATACAGCCAACTGGTGTGCCCCCTACTGGTTGGGATTTTTAAACACTACATGATTGTTTACAACGTCTGTTTTCCAATTTGATTGAAATGGTCATGAAACCCCCATGGGGGTGTTGGTCAAAAAGGAAACACTGACATGTTTCTTCAGTGCTGCGGGTAGCATTAATTTAGTGTATTTGCACAGCGTTTTCGCGATAATAATTTAACAAACTATTTCAGTTTATAATTAGATGTTTTGGAAGGAGATTTGTGATGGGAATATTACTTTTCCGAGGATGGCAGCAACAATATAACCTGTAAATGTGTCCGCAAACCTTCGCTGATGTACCTCTGGAAAGAGGTATATTTGGTTTTTCTAGTATGAGCTTCTTGTTGATTCTTGCTGAAGTAGTCATCAAGGCTTTTAGCTCTACTTAAGTGTGATTTTGGAGATAAAAATATAGGTTTTATTTCTCATTGAGTCGTGCATTTTAGAGCCTCAAACACACTAGCCAAAGGTACCGGTTTAGTTAATAACTTTGCGGTACACAGAACGTCATTGCCTTCTTAGTTCTCACCGGATTGCTATGTTCTGAAAGCTGCCCTTGTAGACTAAATTGTTGAGTAGTGATAAGTAAATACAGGGAGATTTTGGATGCGACTTCCCTTTGAAAAGGCCTCTATGGAAAAAGAGAGTGTTGTGAAGTGTTCTTACGATTTATGGTTTTTTAAGGTTAGCATTCAAAGATTGTGCCAGCCTTACCCCCTTACGATAGGTTTCACTGTTGTCTTTCTCCTTTGGTCGTGCAATTACTCGAACTTGAATTTTTGTCTTTAAACTGGTCGTGTTGAGTACTTTATTTTTAGTTTTCTAAATTTCACTTGTAAACGTCTTAGCTGATTATTGTATAGTAGTTGTGCGAGTCTCATCAAGTTCAGAGGCCCGTAAGATCTTTTTCTAATTTTAATATTAACAATAGTTTGTGCTGACTCTATTTTTGAGGCTTGTTTCTTGAACAAAGACGTTCGTCGGTGGTCATGTTTGGATGTGTTCAGTGAACTTGTATAAAAAATACAGTTGACCGGGTCAGAATTTTGAACAAGGGGTTAAACTCTGCAAAGACAGTCAGCGCATTATCCACATGTTCACTAATAAGGTACTTTAGAGCGTGCACGACAGTGAGTAAAAGAGAGATACGATTTGATTAGCTACAGAAAATGTAATAAAGAAGAAGAGAACTAAGAGTATTGGTGTCTCCTGATTGTGTGGGTTTTCCCAAAAGCTAGTTTTCCTTGTCGCTGCATCTTTACAGAAAGTTATACAATGGACAACTAAAGAAGTTACTCAAATACCCATCTACGAGACTGTTGCCAAAGTCGAAATAAAAATGAAGAAAGTTTTGAAGCAAAAAGGAGAGATGCAAACATATTTTACGATACTATATTTTATTATTCATCGCGAGAAATGTATAGAAAATCTCTGCATGCAATAATGCATGGTTGTAATATTTTTCTTACTTAAGGGAAACACTGAAGTACCGAGGAATCCAAACAAAAATTTGTTGCAGTTGATTTCCCAGCCTTTGTTACCTATTCTGTTCTTTTGACTTTGTGTTTTTGATTTTATTTTTGGCATAACAGGAAACGCAAAGTTACTGTGATAGAGATTCAGCTTTAAAAAAGTGTGCACATATTAATCAAACGATGGTGGAGTGTTAACAAGGTTAACAAGCCTCACTCTAAATCAAAGGCTTGGCAACTAAGTACACAACTGTAAAATGGCCTATTCAAAGGGAAATAGATTGTCTAGAAATCCTGAAACACTGCGAACGTTGTGGAAATGCATAATAAAGTACCGTATTGATAAAGTAAATAACACAATTATAAGGTCATTCAATTCAGAATCCCGCTGCATGATCCTTCACGATAAAGTTTTATAGCGAAAAGTGGGTCATTTCGCTCTTATGCAGGATCATCTTCGATACATAATTTACGTAGTTATATTTATGTTATACAGATACGGCACGTATCGATGGATCAATTTCTCCTTTTAGTAATGTTTGGTTGAGTGGCGTGAAATACACGTTTTTGCATACATTGTGGTGGTTTATCAGTAACATAAACCGCCCAAACTGAGTCAGAGTATTGTCAATGTTCTCGAAATAAACTGTTTTTCGTTGCAGTAAACATCAGCAAAAACCAGGTGATGATGTTTGGCCCTTGCGCGCTTTGTGCTTGGGTCATAAATCTGAGCGAAAAAAACTCGGTCCGTAAAATGCAGAGCGGTCCTCGAACTCGGTTACTAAGAGGTATCTCGTGCTCTTCAAACTTCCCGGGTACATCCATACCTCGATTTTCGCACGCTAAGCATGGACCAATTCTTTATTTAACAAATAAAGAAGCCTTGACTGTGCTCTGTTCTGTTATAAAGCACGTAGGAAGCGGCTAGAGCACGAAAGAAGTGTAGGGAGAAACACGAGACGTAGTCGAGTGTTTTTTCCCACTTCTTGAGTGTCAAACCAGCAAAGTTCACATTCTATGATAGTTTACAAACTAAAATAGTTCGGCAAGTCAAATTTAACACTTTTGCCTGAAGTTTTTTAGTGTCTTATATAGAATCTTGAAGTGAAATGTTCAGTGAACTGCAGTCGAATTGTGGCTCATAAAAACACGCGAGTTTTTTCACATGTTAAGGTAGAAAACAAACTGTTTAAGGCGAGTGTATTTTGAATGAACGACAGCCGAATTCACCGGAATATGAAGATCGCTCGTGATGACAGCTCCGCAAAACTCGGCTACAGTGACTGATGTGACTTTCCACTCAACGTATCGGATAGGATATCAGAGCAAGCTCTTATTTTTTAACTCGAAGGGCGGCCGATGTAGTTTCTGAGGGTTGCTTTACTGTGATGACCGGAGATCGCCATGATGAGCGAGCCGCGACGAACTTCAGCATGGTCATATTCGCTCAGACACCGTCATGATTAGTATGAATTTTAACAATTATGCCAGTTTGGTTATATTTTTCATCATTTCTGTTTTGTTCTGTTTTGTTTTTAACATTGAACTTCATATACTACAGGAGTATTAGCTGTGTTTGATTTTTATTACCGTACGTAAGCTTGCAATCTAACTGAGCGTGAAAATCTTTAAAACTCGGAATGTTTATTTTGTTTTTCCTTTGAGGATTTTCGTAGCTGCTCACGTTTTAATAACGTAAATTACGGCGCCTGGTATGTTTACAAACCTTTGTTTGATTCTTCTGTTGCTACTTACCGGCTCGTCTCAGTTCTGAAATTTCACGGAAAAAGCTAAAGAGAAGTCCCGGAAAATGTCGAACATAGTACAATTGGCAGATGGCGTGACAGCTTTAGCTCAGCTCTATGCTCTATACTCTCATAGAGCACACTCTTTCAACCAGTGACAGCGTGCGTTATATCCGAACTTTATTATGATATAACAAAGCGCGCGTGCTTGCCCTAAATAAGTCCTATTGAGCTGCTATCAACAAAATCTTTATTTACGCACGCCCGTGTGTAAATAAGATGACGTGAGTATCTTTTTTCACCTGGCTTCAGAGTTTCCGTCCTGTCAGGCTGCAGTACAGTTTTCCTTCTCTTTGAAATATGGAAGAGACCATCGAAGAACTGCCCAATTTTTCTATCGGCATCGACCTTTTAGGTCCTTATCCAACAAGCAACAAAAATAAAGCCGAAAAAAAACTCGCAAGTTGCACGTTTCGCAAATTTGTCGGAGGACGAGCTGCAGCAAATTTTGGCCGAAAGACATTCACTGGGAACAAAAAAGGTGACCAATTGATCATTTGCAAAATTTAGGGTAAAATTTCCGCTTTTATTGTTGTTTTAACTTTGTTCAACCTGGGGAATAAAGTACACGGTTGTTAATGGGCAATTTACCAAAACCAAAACAATCACAATTGTAGTCTATCACAATAAAAGGCTTCTTCGCGCAGATCCTTGTCGTCGCTCAGTTTGTTATAAAAGAATTTACTCATACTTTTAGCTGTGCGTATATCGAGTTATGGATGCACTTGAGATAATAACGTAACGTCAGAAGAGCGGTGTTCTTCTAGTCTACTGTTATGTTTTGATCTAAATTTGATGCGCCATAGTATACTGCACCATTACCTAAAAATAACAATTTGGTCATCATCAACTGGAGCTGTCATGGTCTCCATTTAGGGCAGTAGAGGTTTCCATATGTCAGACACGTTCACCCAGACTGTAGGTGGAAGTTATAATCCCATAATCAACAATCATTGTCAATATGTGTTTTGGCGTTCGACTTCGCAAATATTCATTTAGTCTGGGTTTCCTCATTTCTTGTTTACACCAGGAAAACGTTATCCATCTAAAATGGAAATTTTCGGGAAATGTTCTAGTTTAATTTTTTATGAGGAAGAGACTTATTATTCTTTCCTGTGATCAGCACTTGTCATGTTCTGCTGGCATTTAAATATTACCCTGAATCAGGTGTAGTCTCCAGAATCACGTTTGAATCTAAACTGGGATGTCTTCCTTAATGGAACTTGTAAAATAACCATCAAAGGCTATCTTAGATTAAAATTTTGAAATACGTCTTCGGGTTAGTGAAAATAACGAAATTTTCGAAATATGGCTTTCTGCAGTTGGGATTTATTTGGCAAGAAATTGGGGATTTAAGATCCAGGGCTGTAAATATTACAAATGAATGAGGAGACAAGATATGGGAGTTTCGTCGGTTGGATTCGAAAAGACAGATCGGAAAAGCTACATAAGACACCCACTGTAATCCGCTGTAACAATAAATCAACCATATACACATATTTTCCAAAATTCTGATTACTTAAAAGTCTTAGCGAAGACCGTGTTACCACGCAATACATACGAAATAAAAAAAAATGATAATAAATTCAATGTTTTTCAGTTATTTTGAAAACTAATAAGTCTTTTAAAAATATCGATGGCGACGGCGTAGGCACTCTGCCCGCAAAAATAGCTGCATAGAAAAAAGTAAACGTATTTTAAGTAATTTGTATAACAAAACGAGGGTATTCGGAAAGCTACAACACAAAAAAAAAACCTGATTCAGTTGTAGATGGTAAGTGATGTAAGCTTCATTCCTCTGATGTAATTTGATCATACCATGAGCTTATCTTTTTTGTGGAAATGAATTAAAAGGTCGCTGACGATAGTTGAAATATGGGTAAGTTTCTTGGTCGGATTTTCTTGTGATGAGGTCTACTTCCTGATACTGCAATGATTCCTCAATCATACAAATCCTATATTCAATAAAACGGTTCACGTGCCGCTCTAGCTACGGAGACTTGAAATATTTCGCCTTGGTTAAGCTGAGCGGTGCCTATGTTCCAAGTTTATTCCAACACTTACTCAACCATACGAGTATTAGCGGCGAAGGCCCAAACTGGCGCAATATCTTGCTAAATTTTAATGTCTTTTGTAAGATAGATTATTATGCTAAAGATCCTATGTCAATTTGCATCTGAACAAAAGAGTGTTCATGCAGAATTTTTCACTAAATTAGCTTTCGTTCTCGCCAAGTTTTCTCTTCTGCGCCTGAACAAAAAGCAAAGAAACTTCCGTACGTTTTTGTCTTCAAAAAAGTTGAAGATAAATAATTGGGCAGTCCTAGCTGTTCAGCGTCAAATTATTTCGCAGTTGCTGGTTTTGAAGATAATTTTTCAAAAAAGCAATTCCTATACTTATTGTATACGCAAAAAACTTTTATTCTGGCTGCTTCTTTTGATATCAATGCGACATGATCTGAACATAAACTGAAAAAAGGCTGTATTCCGAAACTTAAATGGTTAGAAAATGTGAAGCTGCAAAGCGCCGCGTCAAAGCGTTATTCCTGTCCCCTGTCAATCCACCATCCATCAAACATAGAATGAACTATATTATGAACAGTTAGGCTGATAGAGACTCGTGAGGAAATGTACTGCACCTTTAAACATAAAGGCCAGAGTTGACTACAGATTCTTGAAGTCAAATTAAAGAAACAACGATATCAATTAATTCATGAAAGAGAGCTTTTCGTGTGTGCTGTATTAAACAAGTATTTACTCCGGCACTGTCTTAACGGGCGTTAAATCACCGCGTTTCATCGAGAGACAAAATCGGCAAACTGATGTCGGATTTCCATTAAAAATAAATATGATGCAAAGAAAATCTTTTGTAATTTAGAGTTTTGGTTCTGGCGCGGACTTTACCCCTGCGGTTGCTTCGCTTGAAGCATATATTCTTCTAAAATTAAAGTTAATTCATCGTCCACTATTTCAGCATGACAGCGCGCATTGCAGAACCGTCTCATTATTTCATTGTCATGGATCTGTCAAAAATACGTGGGAACATTTGCATGCAATTAAATTTCGATAGGAGGGCTATGAGGTAAAAATAAAGTTGACCTGATGGCGACGGTTCCATAACGGAATTTTGACATTAAAGTGATCCGAAATGTGATGAGTGCTTTCCCATGATTATGCAGGCTATGAAAAGACAGTGTAAGGAAACAAATTTATGTGGAGTTTGTCTCCACTTTCTGTGCATTGTTACGATCGACCATCATCGAATTCTAAATGACAAGCCTTGCGTTGAAAGACGCCATTGACTCAAGGTTAAATTATGGTTTTTTTTTTAGTAAACTTAATTGCGTGTTATTTGCACAGTGCATTATTTTTTGTCGAACTAATAAAGCCCACTGAAGGTCTGTCATTGATTCACAGCTGTTCATGATCAAGAACAAACCGAGAAATTCACAAAGAAGTAAAATGACTTACTTAGAAGATAATTTCGCAATTTCCCTATTCAATAAATTATGTGTAACATCCATAAAAAATACTATGCCTCTATGTAACCCAACACACATCTATCATATATGGCTCACTTTGAAAACAAATAGCTTCTAAATGGTGTTCATAAGTTTGACATCTTGACAGAGCTCTAAGTGGTTTTTTTTTTTTTTGCTCTTTAAAGCGGAAGACGTAGGCCCGTGTTTACGTGCCTTGGAAATCAATATGAGGCATGTTGGATTTGAGATCCATTGACATTCATAGCAAATCATTTTGAAATGGTTAAGAACAGAGGTGATCAGGAATATGCTCTTTAGTTCATCACAGTTCATCAGTCTCGGGCCACTGAGTTCTAAAACCGTTGGACTGAGGAAGCAACCTTATCGATCTCCAAAGGTATACCGCGTTTCTTATTTTAGATCAACCTGAAAAAAACACTTGGATCAGTGCGGTTGAAATGTAAATTTTTCCCTTTTTTTAATCTTCCTTTAGTACTAAGAGGCTACAAGTCTATTTGCTGACAGTGGACTTCAGTGCATACTATCGCAGGTACGTTGAATTGCCATGAGACGTTCAACGCTTCTTAACTGACAATAATTTGGAGGGAAACAAGTTGACTTTGTAAGGCGAATATATCTGCAGATTGATTTCCTGTTTGCAAACTAATACTAATAACGTTACAGTCCATCAAAAATAGTTATATACATGCGCGAATGGTTTCTTCAATAAGATATCATACATTTTTATCGTTTCTTTCCGATAATTTTTGTTATTGGTATTATGCGAACAAATGAAGGAACCGTGTAGAAAATTGAAAATAATAATAAAAAAAAAGCTGTTTCTGAAAGTTATCTTTATTCATCGGGACGGAAAACGACAAATGAGAAGATGACAAATTAGAAACGCTTTCGTCCTAAAGGCAAACCAACGACGAAGACCAGTATTTATATATTTTAAGGATGGGAACACTTAATACTTCTATGCATAAATGCTTAACCATGACTTCATTACTATGGGTGCGTTCCTTTGGGAGGATCCGGATTTGGATTTGTGATACAAGATCGCACAGATCACGGTGCGTGAAAGGAACGACGTTTCAGACGAGCTCTCAGAGAATTCCAAAAAGTACGCTATTTTAAGACTATGCACGTGGGTTAGTGAGCTCTTCCCTGAATGGTTCGTCTTATTGCACGGGTTTTTAGCACGCACTATTCATTAGAAGCACATTTTTTCATGGTAAACTCAAACGATGGAATTAAAACAGAAGCAAATATTGATTACGATATGGATACTTGGGAACCCTGAATGCCTGCGATCAGTGGCCGATCGATTCAACATTACAAAATCGATTTTATTTCGAGTTTATCGCAGAATTTGTGGAGCGATTGCCAACAATCTTTCCGGTCAATATATGAAGTACCTACGTGTTTAAAATTGAGCACCGCTGGGCAAAATAATTAATGTCGGATCCTTCTTCTAAGGGAACGCGTTGGATCAGTGATCCAATGATCCGTATTTACATCGCGCAGATCAGTGAACCGATGAATCCTTGTCCAGCGTGGATTTGATAGATCACTGATCTGAAAATGGATTTGATCAAAAGGAACGCCGCAGGTCAGAAATCCTGATCCGGATTCTCCCACAGGAACGCACCCTAAAATTTTTACACTAGGGTTATTTATGGAGAAAATCAAAATGTCCTGCTGCATTCCTTCTCCTGTTTCTTTTAAAATGTTACTTTTAAAATGTTTTGCTTCCTTTGGGTTGACAATCGATTCCTCTCACCAAACCCCAGGTTGGTATTGAGTAAGATTTTAGGGGGTCATGAGTGTTCTCTTTACTGATTATTTATTCAGTAATAACAGTCTTATCCTATTAAACTTTAGCAACAGAAAAAACAGGGAACTAAAGATGAAAAAACATACCGAGTGGATTGTTATCACAGTCCTCTACGCTATCACGATGCTCGTAGCGTTTGCAGGGAATAGTTTCCTCATATACATCGTGTGGAAAAAGCCTGAAGTCAGATCACTAACAAGCTTTATGTTCGTCAACATGGCTATCGCTGATTTGCTTGTCACCTTGGTAGTGATGCCCTGGTCGATTTCTGCAATATATACAAGTGGTTTGTGGATGATCCCGGGAGTATTTGGAAAAGTCATGTGCAAAGGTGTTGTATACATTGCTTATGTCACTTTAACAGCATCCATCCTCTGCCTGACGTTCATGCCGATCGACAGGTACTATGCCATCGTTCATCCCCTCCGCCGCCATCTTTGGTTTCGAAAGCCTAAACTAACCGTTCCATTTATTTGGATCGCGTCACTGGTCACCATGTCCATTTTCCTTGTTATTCAAACAGTGGAGGACTACAATAATTCTTCCTATTGCATGCTATCTGTTTACATCTTGGGTGATCCAGATAGGGCTCTTCCAGGAATATACCTCCTCCTTTTCGTCGTCAACTATCTCATCCCCTTGGCCGTTATTTCTTTCCTGTACACCATAACTGCATGGAATTTATGGTTCCATGTTGCACCTGGAGTGAATACTTTTAGAGGAAATTGAGCGCAACTGGAAACCTCCAAGAAAAGAGTGGTTCGGATGCTCATTATTGTTACCTGTGCCTTTGCCCTTTGTTGGCTCCCACCACAAGTGGTCCACGTGATGCAAATCATTCACGCATCTAAGGCTTACCTACATATACAGCCGATTGTCAGCTTTGTGTGTTTTTGGTTTGGACACGCCAACAGTGCCGTTAACCCATGGCTGTACATTTTTCTGAGCACCAAGATAAATACGGCATTTACCAGGATCGTCAGTAGAAAAAGCAGCCGGATGCCTTCAAGTCTCGCCATCAAAACATCAGATGCCGTCTTACCACCTGAAGATGAAGGAAACCAGAATGAATCAAGAATATAATTACCAATTTGGTAACTGTAAGATAGAAACTCGCTTAAAACGGATTTGCGTATCACTAATTATATAATATAATACAAACACCTATATGCGGTTTCATAAAAGTTACTGTCAGTAGTAAACCGAGTAATTTCGTTAGAAAGTGATAATTGCAACTAATTTCGACAATAACCGTTCTATCGGCTGGTAAGAATAAAAGGGGGGGATCCGTTGCAGAGTGAACTATAGGAAGAAGTATACTAGCATTGCTTCTTTGATGTTTGAGGCAGTGTGGTGAGGGTGCTGAACTAGTGATCTAGTGGTCACGGGTGAAAGCCCTCTACCTTATTTCTCGCTAGATTTGTTTGGTTTTTCCCTCGGGTCGATTCTTTGACTCGCTTTGTATACAGCCAACTGGTGTGCCCCCTACTGGTTGGGATTTTTAAACACTACATGATTGTTTACAACGTCTGTTTTCCAATTTGATTGAAATGGTCATGAACCCCCATGGGGGTATTGGTCAAAAAGGAAACAATGACATGTTTCTTCAGTGCTGCGGGTAGCATTAATTAAGTGTATTTGCATAACGTTTTCGCGATTATAATTTAACAAACTATTTCAGTTTATAATGAGCTGTTTTGGAAGGAGATTTGTGATGGGAATATTACTTTTCCGAGGATGGCAGCAACAATATAACCTGTAAATGTGTCCGCAACCCTTCGCTGATGTACCTCTGGAACAAAGGTATATTTGGTTTTTCTAGTATAAGCTTGTTGTTGTTTCTTGCTGAAGTAGTCATCAAGGCTTTTAGCTCTACTTAAGTGTAATTTTGTAGATAAAAATATAGGTTTTATTTCTCATTTAGTCGTGCATTTTAGAGCCTCAAACACACTAGCCAAAGGTACCGGTTTAGTTAATTTCTTTGCGGTACACAGAACGTCATTGTCTTCTTACTTGTCGCCGGATTGCTATGTTCTGAAAGCTGCTCTTGTAGACTAAATTGTTGAGTAGTGATAAGTAAATACAGGGAGATTTTGGATGCGACCTCCCTTTGAAAAGGCCTCTATGGAAAAAGAGAGTGTTGTAAAGTGTTCTTACGACTCAAGGTTTTTTAAGGTTAGCATTCAAAGATTGTGCCAGTGTTACCCCCTTACGATAGTTTTCACTGTTGTCTTTCTCCTCTGGTTGTGCAATTACTCGAACTTGAATTTTTGTCTCTAAACTGGTCGTGTTGAGTACTTTATTTTTAGTTTTCTAAATTTCACTTATAAACGTTTTAGCTGATTATTGTATAGTCGTTGAGCGAGTCTTATCAAGTTCAGAGGCCCGTAAGATCTTTTTCTAATTTTAATATTAAGAATAGTTTGTGCTGATTCTATTTTTGAGGCTTGTTTCTTGAACAAAGACGTTCGTCGGTGGTCATGTTTGGATGTGTTTAGTGAACTTGTAAAAAATACACTTGACCGGGTCAGAATTTTGAACAAGGGGTTAAACTCTGCAAAGACAGTCAGCGCATTACCCACATGTTCACTAATAAGGTACTTTAGAGCGTGCACTACATTGAGTAAAAGAGAGATACGATTTGATTAGCTACAGAAAATGTAATAAAGAAGAAGAGAACTAAGAGTCTTGGTGTCTCCTGATTGTGTGTGCTTTCTCAAAAGGTTGTTTTCCTTGTCACTGCATCTTTACAGAAGGTTATACAATGGACAACTAAAGAAGTTACTCAAATACCCATCTACGAGACTGTTGCGAAAGTCGAAATAAAAATGAAGAAAGTTTTGAAGCAAAAAGGAGAGATGCAAACATATTTTACGATACTATATTTTATTATTCATCGCGAGAAATGAATAGAAAATCACTGCATGCAATAATGCATGGTTGTAATATTTTTCTTACTTAAGGGAAACACTGAAGTACCGAGGAATCCCAAACAAAAATTTGTTTCAGTTGATTTCCTAGCCTTTGTTACCTATTCTGTTCTTTTGACTTTGTGTTTTTGATTTTATTTTTGGCATAACAGGAAACGCAAAGTTACTGTGATAGAGATTTAGCTGTAAAAAAAAAGCGTGCACATATTAATCAAACGATGGTGGAGTGTTAACAAGGTTAACAAGCCTCACTCCAAATCAAAGGCTTGGCAACTAAGTAAACAACTATAAAATGGCCTATTCAAAGGGAATAGATTGTCTAGAAATCAGGAGTACTGCGAATGTTGTGGAAATGCACAATAAAGTACCCTATTGATAAAGTAAATAACACAATTATTAGGTCATTTAATTCAGCATCCCGCTGCATGATCCTTCACGATAAAGTTTTATAGCGAAAAGTGGGGCCCTTCGCTCTGATGGCGAATCATCTCCAATACATAATTTGCGTAGTTATATTTATGCTATACAGATACGGCAAGTCTCAATGAATCCATTTCTCCCTTTGGTACTGTTTGGTTGAGTGGCGTGAAACACACGTCTTAGCATACATTTTGGTGGTTTATCAGTAACATGACCCGCCCAAACTAAGTTAGAGTATTGTCACTGTTCTCGAAATAAACCGTTTTTCGTTGCAGTAAACACCCCCAAAACCAGGTGATGAAGTTTGGTACATGAGAAGTCCTTTAGGAAAGAACCATTTGGCAAATTTATTTCCAAAGCCGTCAAAAATTCTGGAATAAGCAGTAGAGTCATTAACCACTCTATACGGACTTCGTCCATCTCACGTCTACTTTCAATGCAAGATGCAGATACCTCAGAAAAGTTTGTTGGTTTATAACATAACTATTGCTGTAAGTACTATGGTCAGATGTAGTCCATACTAAAAGATCCTTTGGTAGCTCACTATACGGTATCAAGACCCAAAACAAAAGCCTGACAGATATGGTGATACTGTATTTCCAGCGATGCTTTGGTTATGCACTAAAGCAGGATAAGGGTGATGAAGAAGGTGTGCGAAATGGTCTGAAGTCTATCGTGCCCCATGCTTATGGTGACCATTCTTCCTATGGCAACTGGTGTGGCTACTTGAAAAATCCTGCATCTTACAAACACAGAGGCCTTCCCCATGGCAAGGATCTGACAGACAAAAACTTGAGGCAGTCCCTGGAAAAGATCATAGAAGTAGGTATAGTGTACTTGTATGGTGGTACAGCTTGCTCCTCACAAATTCCCATTTTACATGTAGTAGAGAAACACAACTCTAAGAAAATAATATTAGTACTTATGATTGTATTCTAAATGATAACTTCGAGGGATAAAGCTATAAGTGTCAGGGGACTATCAACCTCTTTCTTAGTTTCACAAGCTTTATAAGATACCAAATTTTAGTAAATAAAAACCATTTGCTTCTTCAATTTAGGTTTATGCTTCAAATGCCAAGAAGCTAGCTCCCCTTGGGTCGAGCCAGGCAAATGAAGCACTCGACAACACTATAGGAAGCAAAGCTCCAAAAATCAGGCACTACGGATCGAGCGAAAGCAACAACTTCCAGGTTGCATGTGCTGTTGGCCAAAAGAACTTAGGCCATTCTTATGTTTCTCAGGTGAGCAGATATAATATCATGAGCATTTTGTACACTTCCCAATTTGTGAGATCCATTGAACATGACACATTATCCAATGTGTCCAGTGTTATACCAACAGTACCTATTGCATATCATAAGTCACCAAAAAAGATTAAAAAAACACTCTACTATAGCTTAGACTATTGTTTTTACTAAGACAGGTGAATTTCTTTTAGGCTTTTATGAAGACACAACTGTCGCAAGGTTCGAATTCTTTAAAATTTGCAAGGAAAATGAACAAGAGAATCCTGAATTTGAAAGAGAAACAGAAAACAAGAGAGTATAAGAAGAAAAGTAATTGAGAAGAAAGAGAACCGATTGAAAAAGACGAAACAGCTTGAGAACAGAGAAGGACAACAATATAGTTCTGGAATGGGCTTCGATGGACACAATGCCACTTAGGAAATTCCAGCACCACCTGCAGTCTCAAAGATGGAGAAAGTATTGTTAAGCAAAGACCATCATCAAATCATATTTGATTTGGAAACATCTGGAAAGGGTAATTAGCTTTGCAGGGTGGAGTTCAGCAAAAAAGTAACAAAGTGAATATAGCCATGTTTGTCTTAGCAGGGTATTTCTGAATTGCACATTAGAGAATAATTATATTTAATCATGGAATTGTTTTCCTATTTTGTTAGATTGCTGAAGACTCATCCTGCTAATTTGCATCACATAGATTCCTTTGTTTTATCATGCCTTGTTCTTAAAGAAAATAGGTGTGATGCAAATTAGTAGGACAGGTATTCAGTAATTGCTCGTTCTATTTTTATTTCCAATATCACCTGCATAGATGCACTAAGCTTTTTTATTACATTTTTCCTTGTAATATCTTTGTAAAGTAATAATTGCATTACAATACCTTAAAATTTGTTTATCTTTGTTGACATCAGGTAATGATGCTGAAATCCTACAAATTGCAGCAACAGATGATAAAGATGATTTCTCTATTTATGTCAAGCCTTGTCATGTAATATCAGCAGAAGCATCTGCTGTGAACAAACTCACCTTCCAAAGAGGAATGCTGTTTTATGATGGGAAGCCAATCACTGATGTCCTTGCAATTGATGTGGCCCTGAAGAAATTCATTGAGTGGCTCAAGTCAAGAATGCCTTGCATTTTAGTTGCACACAATTGCAAATCCTTTGATGCCAGGTTCTTGGTGCAAGCAGCAGAGAAAAATGGAGCCATGGATGACTAAGCTAAAACTGTTTCTGGCTTTACAGACTCTCTTCCAGCATTCAGGGAATTGCTCCCTGAAAGAAAATCCCATAGCCAGGAAAACCTTGTACAAGATCTTCTGTGTAAATCCTATGAAGCTCACAATGCTCTTGCAGATGTGCAAACACTCTACCAGCTAGTGAACAAGTTTCTAAATGTCAAACTGCTACAAAAGCACAGCTTCAAAGTTTCATGGGTGGCATCCTATCAGAAGCTTCTAAAAGAAAAGAATCTTCTGGTTAATACCCTACAGCCATTAGTTAGAGAGAAGAACATTTCTGCCTGAATGGCCATTAAGTGTGCAAGCTCGGATTTGGGTCTCCATCACCTACAAGTGGTGTACCAAAGAGGCAAGGAAGAAGGGGTGAAGCAAGTTCTGATGGAGAGGTTTGACAACAAACCCAGAGTCTCCTCAAACAAGCGAGTGCTGGCGCAAATATGTCAGTACTTTATAGATAATGCAAATTAAGATTGCAATTTGTGCAATTAATGTTTTGTAAAACTAATATTTACTCTTTTGGTTTGGTTGCAAACAAGAATGCACACAGTAATTCTGAAAGGGTATATACTAATATTATATTCAATTCAATTCTGTGGAACCAACGACCAAGAGGATCAACTTAATTTAGTGACATGTTGAAGCATGAAAGTTGTACAAAATGTAAAAAGTTTGAAAATCATTTTTGCACGGAAGATTTACAAATTTTAAAGTACAGTTTGTATTTTTCAGAGTATACTACATTGTACTGTATATATCACTCTTGTTAGAGTGATGGGTGAAGAATTCACATTTTTCTGTATATAGAAACCAAACAAGAAAACACACAAAGAATAAGGATCAACAGTCTTTTTCTTCAAGGTTCTTTGTCAAGCCTTTATTGCCCCAAAGCAAACAAAATCGAACCTTAGCTCACTGGAATATTAACAAAACGCCAACGCTACAAAATTGTTTCAACAAAAGGTTCATAACTATAAAATCTCATCAAATCTTGACTTAACTCATTCTTTGTTATTTTTGCATCTTCCCAAGTATGAATTTCAGTGTTGGCAATATCAAACACATAAAAACAACCGAAAACAAGCTTAATATCGAGAGCAGACTTCAAACACGATGGGCGCCATTTTGTGTCTCGTCCCAGTCTCCACCGCGCAAATTCTATATCTTGACTGCGATCTGAAAACTATGTCCACCTTTCACGGCAGTTTGTGAGGAAACAAGCACGGTGACACCCGATTTTTTTTTCGGGCATTTTCTAAGAACAGTCTAATAAAGAACATATTTGAAAAAGAAAAAAATTTTGATAACAGAACATGAATTTTTTTGGAAAATAGTTCCGCACTTGGTGTATTTTGACTAAGGCGAGGACTTCAAGCTAACCACGGAACTGTCCGTAAAAGTGCAAAATCCCCACAACCAGGCAATCAGAAACAGGTAAAATGAAGCAATACTGTTTTTTTTAATAAAAGAAGCTTTAATTTCAAAATAAAATTTTGTGTCTTTCAAGTTACCAAGGCTAAATTCTGTATGAAGGTGATTCGAATTTTTAACGCACAACCAGTAAAAATACCCATTTTAAGAGCCCGCTGACGCGTAAACAAGCACGGTGACCCCATGTTTTTATTGCATTTTTTTAATGTTTATATCATGAATGTTAATTATACCAAGTTTCAAAAAAAGTTTGATAGTAGAACAATTTCAAGGGAATTACCTTAAGCTGCAGTGCAGTTTTCCTTCTCGTTGAAATATGGAAGAAACCAGCGAAGAACTGCCCAATTTTTCTATCGGCACTGACCTTTTAGGTCCTTATCCAACAAGCAAGAAAAATAAAGCCGAGAAAAACTCACAAGTTGCACGTTTCGCAAATTTGTCGGAAGATGAGCTGCAGCAAATTTTGGCCGAAAGACATTCACTGGGAACAAAAAAGGTGACCGATTGGTCATTAACAAAATTTAAAGGTAAAATTTCCGCTTTTATTGTTGTTTTTAGATTTATTCAACCTGGGGAATAAAGTACACAGTTGTTAATTGGGAATTGACCAAAACCAAAACAATGACAATTGTAGTCTATCACAATAAAAGGCTTCTTCGCGCAGATCCTTGTTGTCGCTCTGGTTTTTATGAAAGAATTTGCTCATGCTTTTACCTGTGCGTAGATCGAGACATGGATGCACTCGAGACAATAACGTAACGTCAGAAGAGCGGTGTTATTAGCGGAAGATATAATCCTATGATCAACAATCATTGTCAATATGTGTTTTGGCGTTGGACTTCACAAAATATTCATTTAATTTGGGTTTCCTCATTTCTTGTTTACACCAGAAAAGCGTTATCCATCTAAAATGGAAATTTTGAGGAAATGTTTTACCTTAATTTTTTTATATGGAAGAGACTTTTATTATTCTATTTGGTGGTCAGCATTTGTCATGTTCTGCTTCCGTTTAAATACTACCCTGAATCAGGTGTAGTCTCCATAACCATCGAAGGCCATCTTAGATTTAAAATTTGAAATACGTCTTCGGGTCAGTGAAAATAACGAAATTTTTACATTTGGGATTTATTTGGCAAGGAAATTGGGGATATAAGATCCAGAGCTGGAAATATTACAAATGAATGAGGAGACAAGATATGGGAGTTTCGTCAGTTGGATTCGAAAAGACACATCGGAAAAGCTACAGAAGACACCCACTGTAATCCAGTGTAACAATAAATTAACCATGTAAACATATTTTCAAAAGTTCTGATAACAAGAAAGTCTTGACGAAAACCGTGTCACTAAGCAATACATACGAAATAAAAATTGATAACAAATTGAACATTTCTTAGTTATCTTGACAACTGAGAAGTCTTCAAAAAATATCCACAGAGATAGCGTAGGCATTCTGCACGCAAAAATAGTAGCATATAAAAAAGTAAACATATTTTCAGTAATTTTTATATAAAAAAAAAAGGGTACGGTATGTTACCACACAATCAAAACAAAATAGGAAAAAAGGTTAAAAATGAAACAATTTGAACTGACGTAATTCGAAATTGAAACTATAAAAATTTGAAAGAAAGATGTCATCAAGGTGTTTTGGTTGAATTTTATGCAGCGATCACCATGCTTGAATCTTCACGCATCGTGGATTCACTGGACGGCCTCTCTCCTTGAAGTAAGAAACATTTAGAAAGTGCAAGCGAAATTAAATAAAGGTTTGTAAAAACATTATGAATGGAAGACACATTTGATATTGATAATTTTCACTTATTTATTTAGGATCGTATGTGTGTGATCATTATAACTATCCTGTCACTCTTTTGACTACACTGAAAAAAAAAAAAAAAAAAAAAAGAAAAAGAACTAAGGTTCGATTCCTCACCCGGCTATAATATTATAATATTTCCTTGGCCTTCGTGAAAAATGGCTTACATCTTTTTCTAGAAACGTTTTTGACTGATTTATGCGTCTGATATAGAAGTTAGCAGACGTTATAATTTGCATATCTTGGGAAGAGAGGAAATAAATTTGTAGATGGTCGGTGCCAACAACAGCAATTCGTAATTTCAATTTTTCCACATCTTTGTGGATGATACGAAAGTTGTAAGAACAAAAACGTGCCACACGAAGCACAGCCTAGTGTGACACTGTGAGTAACTACTGAAGAGACCCACGGCAATATTTATTTACTTAAATATTGATTATCGGGATGCCAACGAGGAGTCTGTCCTCCAATTTAACATTAGTAAAAACTAATCAAAATGAGTGTGATTCATCTTGTTATACAAAGCTATGGCGGAGTATAGCGAGTGTTTTATCAGGTGTATAACTTAACAGCAGTCAGACATAGAAGTTTTTCTCGTATTTTTGTTTTCTTTTGTACCTATGCCCTCTGGGAAAAGATCGCCATGCTGGCTTTACGAAACTTCTCGAATTTATTATCGAGTGTAATAACAAATCGAGTCAGAGTGGACGTGATTGTCTGTGTTTGGTCAAAGCTAGTACAAAGTCTGGACTTTTTACCAATTACTGTCATCTCGCTAGCGCAGAAAGGCGGACTTTGTACAGTTGTCCATTTCACTTGAGCTTAAAATGTCTTCTCACGCGTTGTCTTGTTTCCTATCAGATCCATCACATAAGTCATAAGTCGGAACTAAATTACGAATGATCTTTGTTACGATCGACGGTGGACTGTTGTTGGTTGTCTATTGTCAAGAGAGTCTGCGGGTAAGTCACCATCTATTATTTTTAGTGAATTTCTTTTTAAGTCTCTTAAAGCAAAATATCTGTCGTCTCAGCTAACGACCAAACGGCTAGAGATCGCAGCCCTGTGCATGGTTTGCGCGGTTTTGTCTGTTTTCGTGAGAGTCGTTTTGTTACCTGTGTTGATAAACCTGTATTATTTCAACACTGCACGGCCACAATTTTATGCTATTTAAAACCTATTTCTTATGTCTCTACCATGACTAGAAGCTCCTCCAGTTTCGTTTCCCATAGCACAGTAAGAACAAAATCCGCGACTCAGAGCAGCCCCTCTGCAACAACTTCCGCTAGCTTGCCAATGAACTAATTATAGTAATAGGGGTATTCTGCTCGAATCTCCAACTTAACAAGTACACTGCAGATCGTGAAGAGGTGTCTAGGTCAGTTTTATTATGATCCACGTGGGCACCGTTGCTTGACGCTTTTCGTCGCACGGTTCAACCGTGCCTGTACATGCGTCTTTTTCATTTCTAGTTTTCTCAGCAATCATGTCACATGAGATAAGCGTCATTTCATTTATCGAGCTCCAGTGACTATCACACGGTTTTTTTAAAACTTGAACCTCTCCGCTCTGTGCTCATTTTTGCTAGCATTTTAAACTGAACGAACAAGGCAGCCACAGGGCTCTATGCCAAAATACACTGAACCTGATTCAGTTGTGGATGGTAAGTGATGTAAGCCTCATTCGTTTAATGTAATTTGATCCAAGCAGGAGTCTCATATGCCGTAGGTAAGTCTCTTTATGATTTTCATACCATGAGCTTATCTTTTTTGTGGAAATGAAAATGTCGCTGACGATATTTGAAATATGGTTTAGTTTCTCGGCCGGATTTTCTTGTTATGTGGTCTACTTCCTGATACCGCAATCATTCCTCAATCATACAAAAACTGCGTTCAAGAAAACGATTCATTCGCCGCTCTAACTATGGAGATTTGAAATATTTCGCCTTGGTTAAGCTGAGCTGGTGCTTATGTTCCAAGTTTATTCCAACGCTTACTGAACCATACGAGTATTAGCGGCGAAGGGCCAAACTGGCGCAATATCTTGTTTAAATTTAATGTCTCTTGTAAGATAGATTATTATGCTAAAGATCCTATGTCAATTTGCATCTGAACGAGAGAATGTTCCTGCAGAATTTTTTTTTATTGAATTAGCTTTCGTTCTCGCCGGGTTTTCTCTTTTCTGCCTGAACAAAAAGCAAAAAAACTTTCCGTACGTTTTTTGTCTTCCAAAAAGCTGAAGATAAATAATTGGGTGGTCCTGGCTGTTCAGCGTCAAATTACCTCGCAGAAGCTGGTTTTGAAGATGATGTTTCACAAAAGCATTTCCTATACTTATTGTATAGCGCCACGCAAAAAAAATTTATTCTGGCTGCTTCTTTCGATATGAATGCGACATGATCTTGACAAAAACTGAAAAAAAGGGCTGTCTTCCTAAACGTGAATCATTCGTTCGTTCAGGAAATGAAAAGCTGCGAAGTGCCGCGTCAAAGCGCTATTCCTATCCCCTGTCAATGCACCGTCCATCGAACATAAATTGAACTATTTTATTAACAGTCAGGCTGATGGAGACTCTGGGGGAAATGTAGAAACATCACATTTAAACATCAAGGCCAAAGTTAACTACAGATTCTTGCAGTCAAATTAAAGAAACAACGATTGGAAACTATATCAATTAATTCATGAGAGAGAGCTTTCCGTTTGTGTTCTATTAAACAAGTATTTACTCAGGCACAACAAGTACAAGAATTGAGATTTGTTTTGATTTTGTAGGGAACGTTGAAATCTTGGTTTCATTGAGGTAAAATATTGGAAAAGTTGTCGTTTTTAACATTTTAATTTTGACATCAGTAAAGTGATCCGAAAAGTGACTGTGCTTTCCCATGATTATGCAGGCTATGAAAACACAGTGTAAGGAAACAAATTTATAAGGAATTTGTCTCCACTTTTTGCGCATTGTTACGATCAATCATCGTAGAATTCTAAATAACAAAACCTTGCGTTCCAAGACGCCATTGACTTAAAGCTAAATTATCATTTTCTTATGAAACTAAATTGCGTGTTATTTGTACGGTGCATTATTTTTTTGTCGAACTAGTAGAGCCCACTGAAGGTCTGTCATTGATTCACAGCTGCTCATGATCAAGAACAATCCGACAAATTCACAAAGAAGTACAATGACATACGTAGAACATAATTTCGCAATTTCCCCAGATTTCCTTCTCTTTCCTATATTTTCCTAAATTAAAATTGCTTATTCCACCGAAAGCAAATTTCTCTCTGGTTCGTCATCTCGTGAGCCACTCGGCTAATTATTCACTAATATGAGTTTTAAAATACGGAGCACCTGCCTTAAGACTCGCGAGAATGTACAAAATCTCCCTTTTGAGTTAATTTTGAATTTCCGCACGTAAAGAGGGTTTCCTTTTTGTTTGTTTTTTTATACTCAAGTTTATGAATTAAAATCAACGAGGAGATCTAAAGAAAAAGTGGGATTATTTATAGGAACTAACTGTAAATGACATGACTTTCAAAGCGGAAGACTTAAGCCCGCGTTGTAGGTGCTTTGACAATTGATATGAGGAATGTTGGATTTGAGATCAATTTGAGGACTCCCACACTCAAACATTTATGTCTGATATTTCTGTCCAGCTGTCAAGAAGAGATGCGACCGAGACCGCATTAATATTCAAAGCAAATCATTTTGAAATGGTTAAAAAAAGGAAGGGATCAGGAATAAGCTCTTTAGTTCAGCTGGTTCATCAGTCTCGGGCCGTTGAATTCTCAAACCGTTGGACAGGAGAAGCAACCTTATCGATCGCCAAAGGTTTACCGTGTTTCTTATTTCAGATCAACCTGAAAAAACGCTTGGATTTGTGCGGTTGAAATGTTTTTTTTTTCCTTTTTTTTAATCTTCCTTTAGTACTGAGAGGCTACAAGTCTGTTTGCTGACAGTGGACTTCAGTGCATTCTATCGCAGGTACGTTCAACTGCCATGAGACGTTCAACGCTTCTTAACTCACAACAATTTGGAGGGAAACAAGTTGACTTTGTAAGGCGAATATATAGGCAGATCGGTTTCCTGTTTCCAAACTAATTCTAACAACGTTACAGTCCATCAAAAATAATTATATACATGCGCCAACGGTGTCTTCAATAAGATATCATACATTGTTATCGTTTCCTTCTGATAATTTTTCTGATAATTTTCGTTATTGGTATTATGCGAACAAATGAAGGAACCGTGCAGAAAATTGAAAATAGTAAAAAAAACTGTTTCTGAAAGTTATCTTTATTCATCGGGACGGAAAACGACAAATAAGAAGATGAAAAATTAGAAACGCTTTGGTCATAAAGGCAAACCAACAACGAAGACCAGTATTTATATATTTTAAGGATGAGAATTCCTAAATTCATCTATGCAGAAATGCTTAACCATGACTTCATTACTAAGATCACACAGATCACGGCGCATGAAAGGAACGGAGTTTTAGACGAGCTCTCAGAGAATTCCAAAAAAGTACGCTATTTTAAGACTTGTGTATGTACGTGGATTATTGAGCTCTTCCCTCAATGGCTCGTCTTACTGCACGGGCTTTTAGCACGCACTGTTTATTAGAAGCACATTTTTTCATGGTAAACTCAAACGATGGAATTAAAACAGAAGCAAATATTGACTACGATATGGATACTGGAGAACCCTGAATGCCTGCGATCAATGGCCGATCGATTTAACATTACAAAATCGATTTTATTTCGTGTTTATCGCAGAATTTGTGGAGGATTGCCAACAATCTTTCCGGTCAATATATGAGGTACCTACTAATTTGAAATTGAGCACCGCTGGGAAAAATGATTAATTTCGGATCCTTCGTCTAAAGGAACGCGTTGGATCAGTGATCCAATGATCCGTCTTTAGATCACGCAGATCAGTGAACCGACGAATCCTTGTCCAGAGTGGATTTGATAGATCACTGATCTGAAAATGGATTTGCTCGAAAGGAACGCCACAGATCAGAAATCCTGATCCGGATTCTCCCAAAGGAACGCACCCTAAGATTTTTTCACTGGGGTTATTTATGCTGTATTCCTTTTCCTGTTTCCAGTATTTCCTTTCCTGTTCACAGCTTCAGTGGCGTCCCGAAATATCATCGACTCAACCAAAGTGAACTTTGATTCCTCTCACCACATCCCAGGTTGGTATCGAATAAGATTTTAGGGGGGCCATGAGTGTTCCCTTTACTGATTATTTATTCAGTGATAACAGCCTTATCCTATCAAACTTTAGCAACAGAAAAAAACAGGAACTAAAGATGAAACCAGATACCGAGTGGATTGTTTTGACAGTCCTGTACGCCATCACGATGCTCGCAGCGTTTGCAGGGAATGGCTTCCTCATCTACATCGTGTGCAAGAAACCTGAAGTCAGATCACTGACAAGCTTTATGTTCGTCAACATGGCCATCGCTGATTTGCTTGTAACCCTGATTGTGATGCCCTGGTCGATTTCCATAATATATACAGACGGTTTGTGGATGATCCCGGGAATATTTGGAAAAGTCATGTGTAAAGGTGTTGTATACACTGCCTATGTCACTATAACAGCATCCGTCCTCTGCCTGACGTTCATGGCGATCGACAGGTACTATGCCATCGTTCATCCCCTCCGCCGCCATCTTTGGTTTCGAAAGCCTAAACTAACCGTTCCATTTATTTGGATCGCGTCACAGGTCTCCATGTCCATTTTCCTTGTTATTCAAACTGTGGAGGACTACAATAATTCTTCCTATTGCATGCTATCTGTTTACATCTTGGGTGATCCAGATAGGGCTCTTCGAGGAATATACCTCCTCCTTTTCGTCGTCAACTATTTCATCCCCTTAGCAGTTATTTCTTGCCTGTATACCATAACTGCATGTAATTTATGGTTCCATGTTGCACCTGGAGTAAACAATTTGAGAGGAAATCGAGCGCAACTCGAAACCTCTAAGAGGAGAGTGGTTCGGATGCTTATTATTGTTACCTGTGCCTTTGCCCTTTGTTGGCTCCCACCACAAGTGGTTCACATGATGCAAATCATTCACGCATCTAAGGCCCACCAACATATACAGCCGATTGTCAGCTTTGTGTGTTTTTGGTTTGGACACGCCAACAGTGCCGTTAACCCATGGCTGTACATTTTTCTGAGCACCAAGATAAACACAGCATTTACTAGGATCGTCAGTAGGAAAAGCAGCCGGTTGACTTCAAGTCTCACCATCAAAACATCAGATGCCGTCTTACCACCTGAAGATGAAGCAATCCAGAAAGAATCAACGATATAATCCCTCTCATAACATGAAACTTTTATTACGAATTTGGTAACTGTAAGATAGGAACTCGCTTAAAACGGATTTGCGTATTACTAATTATATAATATAATACAAACACCTGTATACGGTTTCAGAAAAGTTACTGTAGTAATCCGAGTAATTTGATGAGAAATTGATAATTGCAACTAATTTCGACAAGAACCGTTCTATCGGCTGGTAAGAATAAAAAAGGGGATCCGTGGCATAGTGAACTATAGGAAGAAGCATACTGGCATTGCTTCTGCGATGTTCTAGGCAGTGTGGTGAGGGTGCTGAACTAGTGATCTGGTGGTCACGGGTGCAAGCCCTCTACTCTAATACTTGCTGGATTTGTTCTCGTTTTTCCGTAGGGTCGATTCCTTGACTCGCTTTGTATACAGCCAACTGGTGTGCCCCCTGCTGGTTGGTTTTTTAAAGAATTTTATTATTTACAACATCTGTTTTCCAATTTGATTGAAGTGAGCATGAGAGCCCTATGGGGTATTGGTCAAAAAGGAAACACTGACATGTTTATTCAGTGCTCCGGATAGCGTCAACTAAGCGTATTTGCATACCGTTTTCGCGATAATAATTTAATTTTCACTATTTCAGATTATAATTAGCTGTTCTGAAAGGAGATTTGTAAGAGCCTTCGGTTATGACATACACAATTAAAGCAAAAGAAATACTTATGGACCAAGAATCGTCTCATTCCGTTTAGAATGGAGCGCGCTAACCACTTGGCCACCCGATCTCCCTTAAGGTTGTAATATTTGTTCTTTTTTTTTGTCTGAATTTGTTCTGAAATAATATAATTAAAAAAAACAACAACAACAACAACTGAAAAGGAAAAGAGAAAATGAAGGTAATATTCAGGGGCTTGGACATCTGAGAAGAATATAGAGAATTAGAGTTCAATTTTCAGAACTATCCAGCAAATGAATAAATTTTAATAAGAATGAGAAGATAGGCGTTGTGAAACGAGGTATTTCACAGTCATTACCGGCGATCTAGCAAATTAGCGAAGTAGCTAATTAGCGCGCGCGAAAAGTGCAATTCACCTGTCCGGTATATACTAATTTGTTTTGTTTATTCATTTTTTCATCGATACTAACCAATCGTTCCTCACAGTTTTCTTTAATTCTGTAGCACGCAATGATAGTTTTCTTTAATTCTGAAGCACACAATGATAGTTTCAGCTGAAATCCAAGTAAGAGCTCTGTGGAATCGGACGTTAATTTTGTTTTTTAGGTTTCAAGTGTCATAGGGACAAAATGGGGACAATAGGATAAAATGAGATTTTCAAGAGGAGCTCGGTAATCCCTCGACAAAATACCATAAGAAAGTATGCTCTTTATTTAAAAACGAACATGCAGCTGGGAACCTTAAAAAGATAATCTGTGACTTCGTTAAGAATTTGAACATCAGACCTTCCCATGGTGCTTTAAACTACGGAGCTGCGTTACAAGCCAGTCCAGCATACTGATAAGATCGGCAATCAGTATTTGCTTGAATATTCATCGGAAACTTTCGAGGGGGGAGGAGATGGGAGAGACTCTGTGACCCTTAGTAGGTGGAGTAGGAGCACGCCTCATCTTATGTCATCTTGTTATATCCTGGATTCGACTCCCCGGCGATTCTGGTACTTGTGGGTTGCCTTGGTTACCGTTTTTTTTCCTCTAGCCATCTTAATTTTCTCCCAATATTGATAAGATCGATATCATTTTTGGATTATCCAGAAAAAATAAGAATTCTCGTGAAGGAAATAACCGTGATTGGCCTTGGAGAAGAGGTCGAAAAAAATACAAAACAAGGAACGTCTCAGTGAACACGACGAAACAAATATCAAATTCGTAGAAGAGGCCATTAATTGCATACCTCTGGCAAATGAAGATGGAGCTGATTTTGAAAATGCCGCTTTCATTTTTAATCCTCCAGTCAGGCAGTTTATTGTTATAGCAGGAAAGGGTGATTCGGAATATTACTGCTTCGAGGATGGCAGCAACAATATAACCTGTAAATGTGTCCGCAAACCCTGACTGATGTACCTCTGAAACGAAGGCACATTAGGTTTTTCTAGTATCACCTTGCTATTGTTTCTTGCTGAAATAGTCATCAAGGCTTTCAGGTCTAATTAAGTGTTATCTTGGCGAGTTAAATATAGGTTTTATGTCTCATTTAGTTGTGCATTTTAGAGCCCCAAACACTCTAGCCAAAGGTACCGGTTTAGTTAATTTCTCTGCGATACACAGAACGTCACTGCCTTCGTAGTTCCCGATCGCTATGTTCTGAAAGCCGCTCTTGCAGATTAAATTGTTGAGTACTGCCAACTAAATGCAAGGAGATCTTAGATGCGACCTCCCTTTGAAAAGGCCTCTATGGAAAAAGAGAGTGTTTGAAGTGCTATTACAATTAAAGGTTTTTTAAGGTTAGTATTCAAAGATTGTATCAGTCTCACCCCCTTACAATACGTTTCATTGTTGTCTTTCTCCTCTGGTTGTGCAATTACTCGAACTTGAAATTTTGTTTCTAAACTGGTCGTGTTGAGAACTTTATTTTCAGTTTTTTAAATTTCACACGTAAAAGTTTTAGCTGATTATTGTATAGTAGTTGTGCGAGTCTTATCAAGTTCAGAAGCCCGCAGGGTCGAACTCGTAATTTAAACATTAACAATAGTTTGTGCTGACTCTATTTATGAGGCTTGTTTCTCGAACGAAGACGTTCGTCGGTGGTCATGTTTGGATGTGTTTAGTGAACTTGTATAAAAAATACATTTGACCGGGTCAGAATTTTGAACAAGGGGTTAAACTCTGTAGAGACAGTCAGCGCATTACCCACATGTTCACTAATAAGGTACTTTAGAGCATGCACTACAGTGAATAAAAGAGAGGGACAATTTGGTTAGCTGTAGAAAATGTAATAAAGAAGAAGACAACCAGGAGTCTTGTGCCTCCTGTTAGTGTGGGTTTTCTCAAAAGCTAGTTCTCCCTGGCATTGAACCTTATAGAAGGTTATACAATGGACAGCTAACGAAGTTACTCAGACACCCATCTACGAGACTGTTGCCAAAGTCGAAATAAAAATGAAGAAAATTTTGAAGCAAAAAAGAAGAGACGTAAGCATATTTTTGCATTATTTACGATACTACATTTTATTATTCATCGCGAGAAATGTATAGAAAATCTCTGCATGCAATGATACATGGTTCTAATATTTTTCTTACCAAGACAGAATTTCCCCTTACCAAATCAATACAATATCAAACAGGCAAGTGATAAGAAAAAACAAATATATCAGCTAGGGGATTATTAGTTGATCCAATACCAAATTCTCAGAGCTAACATCATAAGAGTTGTATAGCAGACAGTAAGGAAAATTAATAATGAGATTTCCTAGCCTTTGTTACCTATTCTGTTCTTTTGACTTTGTGTTTTTGATTTTTGATTTTTAGCATAACAGGAAACGCAAAGTAATTGTGATAGAGATTCAGTTAAAAAAAAAAAAGTGTGCACATATTGATCAAACGATGGTGGAGTGTTAACAAGGTCACCTTCAGCCTCACTCCAAATCAAAGGCTTGGCAACTAAGTACACAACCGTAAAATGGCCTATTCAAAGGGAAATAGATTGTCTAGAAATCCTGAAAGACTGCGAACGTTGTGGAAATGCATAATAAAGTACCGTATTGATAAAGTAAATAACACAGTTATAAGGTCATTCAATTCAGAATCCCGCTGCATGATCCTTCACGATAAAGTTTTATGGCGAAAAGTGGGTCATTTCGCTCTAATGCCGGATCATCTCCGATACATAATTTGCGTAGTTCTATTTATGTTATACAGATACGGCACGTCTCGATGAATCAATTTCTCCCTTTAGTAATGTTTGGTTGAGTGGCGTGAAATACGCGTTTTTGCATACGTTGTGGTGGTTTATCAGTAACATAAGCCGCCCAAACTGAGTTGGAGTATTGTCACTGTTCTCGAAATAAACTGTTTTTCGTTGCAGTAAACACCAGCAAAAACCAGGTGATGATGTTTGGTACATGAAGAGTCCTTTAGGAAAGAGCCATTTGGAAAATTATTTCCAAGGCCGCCAAAAATTCGGGAATCCTTGGCATAGTCATTAACCACTCTGTACGGATTTCGTCCATCTCACATCTCTTTTCAATGCAAGATGGAGAAACCTCAAAAAATTTTGTTGGTTTATAACATAAGTACTAACTTTAAGTACTAACTTGGTTTTTTCTACTCAATTAATGGCCCCTGCGCGCTTTGTGCTTGGGCCATAAATCCGAGCGAAAAAAACTCAGTCTGTAACATGCAGAGCGGCTCTCGAACTCGGTTAGTAAGAGGTATCTCGTGCTCTTCAAACTTCCCGCGTACATCCATACCTCGATGTACGCACGCTAAGCATGGACCAATTCTTTATTATAACATAGCGTGCGTCCTAGCCCTATATAAGTCCTATTGAGCTACTATGAACAAAATCTTTGTTATAATATAATTCAAATAGTACGCGCGCTCTGATTAGCCAGAAAACCATTTTACATGAGCGCATGTAAACACGGTTTTCGTTCCTCTTTCATTAGTTATTTTATAAAATACATGTACTACATTTCCGTGCTTACATAGCTTGATGTAAACACTTGGGAGGTTGGGAAAACACTCGATAAGCTGCTTATGACGTGTTCTCCCAACCTCCCGCGTGTTTACATCAGGCTATATAAACACAGAAACGATTTTACATTTCTTCATTTTCGCACGCCTGTGTGTAAATAAGATGACGTAAGCATTTTCTTTTACCTGGCTTCAGAGTTTCCGTCCTGTTAAGCTGCGGTGCAGTTTTCCTTCTCTTCATTTAGTTTGGGTTTTCTAATTTCTTGTTTACACCAGGAAAGCGTTATCCATCTAAAATGGAGATTTTCGGGGAATGTTTTACTTTAATTTTTTATGAGGAAGAGACTTTTATTATTCTTTTCTGTGATCAGCACTTTTCATGTTCTGCTTATATTTAAATACTACCCTGAATCAGGTGTAGTCTCCAGAATCACGTTTGAATCTAAACTGGGATGTCTTCCTTAATGCAACTTGGAACTATCCTAGATTGAAAATTTGAAATACGTCTTCGGGTCAGTGAAAATAACGAGATTTTCGAAAAATGGCTCTCTGCATTTGGGATTTATTTGGCAAGGAATTGGTAATTTAAGATCCAGGACTGTAAATATTATATATGAATGAGGAGAAAATATATGGGAGTTTCGTCAGTTGGATTCGAAAAGGCAGATCGGAAAAGCGACACAAGACACCCACTGTGATCCACTCCAACCATAAATTAACCATGTAAACATATTTTCCAAAATTCTGATCACTAAAGAGTTTTAGCGAAGACCGTGTTACCAAGCAAAACATACGAAATGAAAAAAAATGATAACAAATTGAACATTTTTCAGCTATTTTGAAAACTGATAAGTCTTTTAAAAATATCCATAGTGATGGCGTAGGCATTATGCACGAAAAAATAGCTGCATAGAAAATAGTAAACATATTTTCAGTTATTTGTATAACAAAACGAGGGTACGGAAAGCTACAGCGCAATCTTAACAAAATAGGAAAAAAGATTAAAAATAAAACAATTTGGATTGACGTAATTCGAAATTGAAAATGTAAATATTTGACAGAAAGATTTTATCAAGGTGTTTTGGTCGAATTTTACACAGCGATCACCATGCTTGAATCTTCACGCATCGTGGAGTCAGTGGACGGCCTCTCTTTTTGAAGTAAGAAACATTTCAAAAGTGCAAGGGTAATTAAATACAGGTTTGTGAAAACATCATGAGTGGAAGACACATTTGATATTGGTAATTTTCACTTATTTATTTAGGATTGTAAATGTATGATAATTACAACCATCCCGTCAATGCTGCCTCATCAGCGCGTCGAAAGTGTCCTGAATCGGGAGATTGTTTAAGGCAGAAGATGTTTTCATCTAGAAATATTTCTTTCTCAAGATATTACTTTTCGTCATTTTCCATCACTTGCTGTTTGATAACAAAAATGACTTTTCAGAGACTTTTTTGACTGATTTATGCATCCAATGCAGATGTCATCAGACGTTATAATTTGTATATCTTGGGAAAAGAGGAAATAAATTTGTTGATGGTCAGTGCCAACAACAAAGTTATGGCATACTATAGCGAGTGTTTAACTTAAACTTAATTGCACAGTGCATTATTTTTTGTCGAACTAATAGAGCCCACGGAAGGTCTGTCATTGATTCACAGCTGCTCATGATCAAGAACAAATCGACAAATTCACAAAGAAGTAAAATGACATACGTAGAGCATAATTTCGCAATTTCCCCAGATTTCCTTCACTATCCAACATTTTCCTACATTAAAATTGTTCATTCTACCGAAGGCAACTTTCTCTTTGGCTCGTCACACTGTTCGTGAGACCACGTGGCTAATTACGCACTAAAATGAGTTTTAAAATACGGAGCACCTGCCTTAAGACTCGGGAGAAAGTAAAAAAATCTTCTTTTTGAGTTAATCTTGAATTTCCGTACGTAAAGAGAGTTTCTTTCTTGTTTGTTAGTTTTTTTTAAACTAAAGTTTATGAATTAAAATCACCGTGGAGATCTAAAGCAAAAATGGGATTATTAAAAGGAAAGGACTGTAAATGACATGTGACATGTCCTAATTTGATGGTAAATGAATAATTGTCCCTATTCAATAAATTATGGGTAACATCCATAAAAAATACTCTGTCTCTATGTAATCCAACACACATCTATCATATAAGGCTCGCTTTGAAGACAAATAGCTTCTAAATGGTGTTCATCAGTTTGACATCTTGACTGAGCTCTAAGTGGTTTTCTTTTTTTCTCTTTAAAGAGGAAGACTTAAGCCCGTGTTTACGTGCCTTGGAAATTAACATGAGGCATGTTGCATGTGAGATCCATTCGAGAACTCCCACACGCAATCATTTATGTCTAATATTCCTGTCTTGTTGTCAAGAAGAGATGCGACCGAGACCCGCATTAATATTCATAGGAAATAATTTTGAAATGGTTAAAAACAGAAGTGATCAGGAATATTCTCTTTAGTTCATCAGGGTTCATCAGTCTCAGGCCACTGAATTCTCAAACCGTTGGACAGGGGAAGCAACCTTATCGATCTCCAAAGGTTTACCGTGTTTCTTATTTCAGATCAACCTGAAAAAACGCTTGGAACAGTGCGGTTGAAATGTAAATTTTTCCCTTTTTCTAATCTTCCTTTAGTACTAAGAGGCTACAAGTCTATTTGCTGACAGCGGACTTCAGTGCATTCTATCACAGGTACGTTGAGTTGCAATGAGAAATTCAACGCTTCTTAACTGACTTTGTATGGCGAATATATTGGCAGATTAATTTCCTGTCTCCAAACTAATACTAATAACGTTACAGTCCATCAAAAATAGTTGTATACATGCGCCAAAGGTGTCTTCAATAAGATATCATACATTGTTATCGTTTCTTTCTGATCCTTTTTCTAATAATTTTCGTTATTGGTATTATGCGAACAAATGAAGGAACCGTGCAGAAAATTCAAAATAATAATAAAAAAAACTGTTTCTGAAAGTTATCTTTATTCATCGGGACGGAAAACGACAAATGAGAAGATGACAAATTTGAAACGTTTTCGTCCTAAAGGTAAACCAACAACAAAGACCAGTGTTGATATAATTTAAGGATGGGAATACTCAATACTTCTATGCAGAAATGCTTAACCATGACTTCATTACTAGAGGTGCGTTCCTTTGGGAGGATCTGGATTTGGATTTGTGTTACAAGATCATACAGATCACGGTGCATGAAAAGAACGACGTTTCAGACGAGCTCTCAGAGAATTCCAAAAGGTACGCTATTTTTAAGACTATGCAAGTGGGTTAGTGAGCTCTTCCCTGAATGGTTCGTCTTATTGCTCGGGCTTTTAGCACGCATTAGTCATTAGAAGTACATTTTTTCATGGTAAACTCAAACGATGAAATTAAAACAGAAGCAAATATTGATTACGATATGGATACTTGGGAACCCTGAATGCTTGCGATCAGTGGCCGATCGATTCAACGTAACAAAATCGATTTTATTTCGTGTTTATCGTAGAATTTGTGGAGCGATTGCCAACAATCTTTCCGCTCAAAAAAAAAGTACCTACTTGTTTAAAATTGAGCACCGCTGGGCAAAATGATTAATGTCGGATCCTTCGTCCAAAGGAACGCGTTGGATCAGTGATTTAATGATCCGTCTTTAGATCACGCAGATCGGTGATCCAATGAATCCTTGTACAGAGTGGATTTGATAGATCACAGATCTGAAAATGGATTTGCTCGAAAGGAGCGCCACAGATCAGAAATCCTGATTCGGATTCTCCCAAAGGAACGCACCCTAAGATTTTTTCACTAAGGTTATTTATGGAGAAAATCAAAAGTCCTGCCTCATTCCTTTTCCTGTTTCCAGTATTTCTGTTCCTGTTCACAGCTTTAGTGACGTCCTGAAGTATCATCGACACAACCAATATGAACTTTGTCAAAATAAACATTTAAATGTTTTGTTTCCTTTGAATTCACAATAGATTCCTCTCACCACACCTTAGGTTGGTATCGAATAAGATTTTAGGCGGCCATGGGTGTTCCCTTGACTGATTATTTATTCAGTAATAATAGTCTTGTCCTATTAAACTTAGGCAACAGAAAAAACAGGAACTAAAGATGAAACGAAATACCGAGTGGATTGTTATGACAGTCATCTACGCCATCACGATGCTCGTAGCGTTTGCAGGGAATAGTTTCCTCATCTACATCGTGTGGAAGAAGCCTGAAGTCAGATCACTGACAAGCTTCATATTCGTTAACATGGCCATCGCTGATTTGCTGGTAACCCTGGTTGTGATGCCTTGGTCGATTTCCGCAATGTATACAGACGGTTTGTGGATGATCCCGGGAGTATTTGTAAAAGTCATGTGCAAAGGTGCTGTATACACTGCCTACGTCACAATAACAGCATCCGTCCTCTGCCTGACGTTCATGGCGATCGACAGGTACTATGCCATCGTTCATCCCCTCCGCCGCCATCTTTGGTTTCGAAAGCCTAAACTAACTGTTCCATTTATTTGGATCGGGTCACTGGTCTCCATGTCCATTTTCCTTGTTATTCAAACTGTGGAGGACTACAATAATTCTTCCTATTGCACGCTATCTGTTTACATCTTGGGTGATCCAGATAGGGCTCTTCGAGGAATATACCTCCTCCTTTTCGTCGTCAACTATCTCATCCCCTTGGTCGTTATTTCTTTCCTGTATACCATCACTGCATGGAATTTATGGTTCCATGTTGCACCTGGAGTGAATACTTTTAGAGGAAATCGAGCGCAACTGGAAACCTCCAAGAGAAGAGTGGTTCGGATGCTCATTATTGTTACCTGTGCCTTTGCCTTTTGTTAGCTCCCACCACAAGTGGTCCACATCATGTACGTCATTCACGCATCTAAGGTTTACCTACATATACAGCCGAAAATCAGCTTTGTGTGTTTTTGGTTTGGACACGCTAACAGTGCCGTTAACCCATGGCTGTACATTTTTCTGAGCACCAAGATAAATACGGCATTTACTATGATCGTCAGTAGAAAAAGCAGCCGGTTGCCTTCAAGTCTCGCTGTCAAAACATCAGATGCCGTCTTACCACCTGAAGATGAAGCAATCCAGAAAGAATCGAGAATATAATCTCTCTCATAACATGAAACTTTTATTACCAATTTGGTAACTGTAAAATAGAAACTCGCTTAAAACGGATTTGCGTATTACTAATTATAGAATATAATACAAACACTTATAGAAGGTTTCATAAAAGTTACTGCAGTAATCCGAGTAATTTCATGAGAAATCGATAATTGCAACTTAATTCGACAAAAACTGTTCTATCGGCTGGTAAGAATAAAAAGGGAGATCCGTGGCAGAGTAAACTATAGGAAGAAGCATACTGGCATTGCTTCTTCGATGTTTGAGGCAGTGTGGTGAGGGTGCTGAACTAGTGATCTGGTGGTCACGGATGAAAGCCCTCTACCTTATTACTCGCTGGATTTGTTTACGTTTTTCCCTAAGGTCGATTCCTTGACTCGGTTTGTATACAGCCAACTGGTGTGCCCTCTGCTGGTTGGGATTTTCAAAACACTATGATTATTTATAACGGCTGTATTCCAATTTGATTGAAATGGCCGTGAGAGCCCTATGGGTTATTGATGAAAAAGGAAACGCTGACATGTTTCTTCAGTGCTCCAGGTAGCGTTAATTAATTGTATTTGCATACCGTTTCCGCGATAATAATTTAACCAAGTATTCCAGTTTATAATTAGCTGTTTTGAAAGGAGATCTGTAACAGCCGGTATGACATACACAATTAAAGCAAAAGAAATGCTTATGGACGTAGAATCATCTCATTCCGTTTAGAATGGAGCGCGCTAAGCACGTGGCCACCCGATCTCCCTCAAGGTTGCAATATTTGTTTTTTCTTTTTGTCTGAGATTTTCAAGGGAAGCTCAGCAATCCCTTGACAGTATTCCATAAGAAAATATGCACTGTTTTTTTTTTCGCCATCCTAATTTTTCTCCCAATATTGATAACATCTATATCGTTTTCGGATTATGCAGAAAAAAAATAAGAATTCCCGTGAAGAAAATAACCGCGATTGCTCTTGGAGAAGAGGTAAAAGGTAAGCCGGACAGTTTATTGTTATAGCAGGAAAGGGTGATTGGGAATATTACTTTTCCGAGGGTGATAGCAACAATATAACCCATAAGTGTGTCTGCAAACGCTGGTTGATATATCTCTGGAACAAAGGCACATTTGGTTTTTCTAGTATCACCTTGTTATTGTTCCTTGCTGAAGTAGTCATCAAGGCTTTTAGGCTAATTAAGTGTAATCTTGGAGAGCTAAATAAAGGTTTTATGTCTCATTTAGTTGTGCATTCTGGAGCCCCAAACACTCTAGCCAAAGGTACTGGTTTAGTTAATTTCTTTGCGATACACAGAACGTCATTGCATTCTTAGTTCCCGCCGGATTGCTATGTTCTGAAAGCCGCTCTTAGAGATTAAATTGTTGAGTACTGATAAGTAAATGCAAGGATATTTTGGATGCGACCTCCCTTTAAAAAGGCCTCTATGGAAAAAGAGAGTGTTGTGAAGTGCTATTACGATGCAAGGTTTTTTAAGGTTAGCATTCAAAGATTGTGCCAGTCCTACCCCCCTTACGATAGGTTCCATTGATGTCTTTCTCCTCTGGTTGTGCAATTACTCGAACTTGAAATTTTGTCTCTAAACTGGTCGTGTTGAGTACTTTATTTTGAGTTTTCTAAATTTCACTCGTAAAAGTTTTAGCTGATTATTTTGTAGTCGTTGTGCGAGTCTTATCAAGTTCAGAAGCCCGCAAGGTCGAACTTGTAATTTTAATGTTAACAATAGTTTTTGCTGACTCTATTTTTGAGACTTATTTCTCGAACAATGACTTTCGTCGGTGGTCGTGTTTGGATGAGCTTAGTGGAATTGTATAAAAATGCACTTGACCGGGTCAAAATTTTGAACTTTTTTGGGTTAAACTCTGCAAAGATAGTTAGCGCATTACCCACATGTTCACTAATAAGGTACTTTAGAGCGTGCACTACAGTGAGCAAAAGAGAGATATAGTTTGGTTAGCCATAGAAAATGTAATAAAGAAGAAGAGAACTAGGAGTCTTGGTGTCTTATGATTGTGTGGGTCTTCTCAAAAGCTAGTTTTCCCTGTCATTGCATCTTTACAGAAGATTATAAAATGGACAACTAACGAAGTTACTCAGACACCGAACTACGAGACTGTTGCCAAGTCGAAGTGAAAATGAAGAAAGTTTTGAAACAAAAAGAAGAAATGTAAACATATTTTTACATTGTTGACGCTACTTTATTTTATTATTCATTGCTATAAATGTATAGAAAATCCTTGTATGCGATGATGCATGTCTCTAACATTTCCTCCTTCCCCCCCCCAGGCGAGAAAAAATGGCTGGTTTATAGAAACTGATAGAGGGCCAATTGTCTTTGGGTGGGAATCGTCCGTGGAATTTGTGTGATTTGATTAGCAAGCGATGGTTATATTTTCTTGTAATGGTAATGAGGGGAAACCCCTTTCACGAAATCAGTTCATCAGGAATCAATGTAAATTAGTTGAATTTGTATTTCACAGATGATCAAGAAAATCAAGAACAGGATGCTTACAAAGTGAGAGAGCTAGCGGGGTATTGAGGCAACAAATTAAGCCTGTCTATAAACCTGTATTAATCGGCACCGTATTAAGCGCCAATTGTCAAAGACAATCCAGGGCCAGTTGTCTTTAGTTGGAAATCGTCTGTGGAATTTGTGTTCTTTGACTAGCAAGCGAATGTTACAGTTGCTTTCAGTAGTAATGGAGGGGAAACCCCTTTCACGAAATCAGTTCGTCACAATCATGTTTACCTTCTACAGATAGATCCTCTTCAATTGCGGTGTTCTTCTAGTTTACTGTTATGTTCCGATCTAGATTTGGTGCGCCATAATGTACTGCACCATTACCTAAACATAACAATTTAGTCATCATCAACTAAAACTGTCATGGTCTCCATTTAGGGCAACAGAGGTTTCCATACGTCAGACACATTCTCTCAGACGGAAGTTATAATCTAATGACCAACAATCATTGTCAATATGTGTTTTGTTGTTCGACTTATATTATATTGATTTTGTTTGGGTTTCCTCATTTCTTGTTTACACCAGGAAAGCGTTATCCATCTAAAATCGAAATTTTAAGGAAGTGTTTTACTTTAATTTTCTATAAGGAAGAGACTTTTACTATTCTATTTTGCGATCAGCACTTGTCATGTTCTGCTTGCACTTAAATACTACCCTGAGTCAGGTGTGGTCTCCAGAATCACGTTTGAATCTAAACTGGGAATGTCTTCCTTAATGGAATTTGTAAAATAACCATCGAAGGCTATCTTAGATTAAAAATTTGAAATACGTCTTCGGGTCAGTGAAAATAACGAAATTTTCGAAAAATGCCTTTCTGCATTTGGCAAGGAATTGGGGATTTAAGATCCAGGACTGTAAATATTATATATGAATGAGGAGACAAGATATGGGAGTCTCGTCAGTTGGATTCGAAAAGACAGATCGGAAAAGCTACGTAAGACACCCACTGTAATGCGCTGTAACAATAAATTAACCATGTAAACATATTTTCCAAAATTCTGATCACTAAAAAGTCTTAGAGGAGACCGTGTTACCACACAATACATAAGGATAAAAAAATGATAATAAATTGAACATTTTCCAGTCATTTTAAAAAACTGATTAGTCTTTAAATATATCCATAGTGATGGCGTAGGCATTCTGCTCGCAATAATAGTAGCATAGAAAAAGTGAACATATTTTCAGTAATTTGTATAAAAATAAGGGTACGGTATGCTACCACGCAATCACAACAAAATAGGAAAAAAATATTAAAAATGACGAAACAATTTGGATAGACGTAATTCGAAATTAGAACTGTAAAAATTTGAAAGAAAGATGTCATCAAGGTGTTCTGCTTGAATTTTACGCAGCGATCACCATGCTTGAATCTTCAAGCATCGTGGCTTCACTGGGTGGCCTCCCTCCTTGAAATAAGAAACATTTAAAAAGTGCAAGCGAAATTAAATGCAGGTTTGTGAAAACATTATGAGTGTAACACACATTCGATATTGGTAATTTTCACCTATTCAAGATCGTATGTGTGTGATAATTATAACTATCCTGTCAATGTTGCCTCATCAGCGCGTCGAAAGTGTCTCGAATCGTGAGATTGTTTAAGGCAAAAGATGAGTCAGAGTCCTTATAACCTGGTTAAAAACCTACCTTCTCATGAATTTGAATATACTTCAGAAGAGTTCAAGACCTAAAATTAGATCTTATGAAGCATAAAGGTGTATATCCATACGATTACATGGATAATTTCGATAAGTTCATCGAAACTCAGTTGCCAAACAAAAAGATTTTTATTTAAAATTATACAATGAAAATATAACTGATGAGCAATATAGACATGCTCAAAATGTTTGGACAACTTTTTTTATTAAAAACATGGGTCAATATCATGACCTTTATTTAAGTCAGACGTGCTTCTTTTAGCTGACGTATTTGAAAACTTCAGAAAGACATGTCTGCAATATTACAAATAAGATCCATGTAACTACTTAACATCACCAGGATTATCTTGAGACGAGATGTTTAAAATGACAGAAATCGAACTAGAACTTATGTATGATGTTGATATGTTCCATTTTATTGAAAAAGGCATGCGTGGAGGCATCTCATTTATTGCTCACTGTCACGGTCAAGCAAACAATAAATATATGCAAAATTATAATCCAAATGAAGCGTCAAAATATTTGATCTATTTAGATGCTAATATTGTAATGTGTCAACCGCTTCCAACAGGTGGTTTTAAGTGGAATGATGGGGAATCACGGGAGCTATTAGACCAAAATAGTGAAAGAGGATTAATCCTTGAGGTTGAACTTGAATATCCAAAAGAGTTGCACCATTTACACAATGGTTATTCTTGTGCGGCAGAAAAAATAAAGATTAAAAGTGACATGCTGTCACCCTATTGTCTTGATCAGAAAGAAAAATTCAAATTAAACATTGGGTAGGTCAAAAAGCTAATTCCAACATTAAGAGACAAACAGAATTACGTGCTGCATTACAGGAAACTTCAGTTGTATACATCATTAGGCTTAAAGATGAAAAAAATTCCTCGAGCTTTAGAATTTAATCTGTCTCCATGGTTAAAATCGTATATTGATCTTAATACCCAAAAGAGAACTGATGCTAAAAACAGTTTTAAAAAAGATTTTTTTAAACTAATGAATGATAGTGTATTTGGTAATAATGTAAAATAGTGTAAAACATCAGAAAACGTTCTAATGTAAAGCTGGATACTGACTCAGGAAAGTTGGTGAAAATAGCATCAAAACCGACTTATGTGGGTAGCAAGATATTTAATGAAGACTTGGTTGGTGTAAATGTAAAAAGACCAACAATTAAATTAAATAGACCATCATATGTTGGCATGTGTATTCTTGATCTTTCTAAGACACTCATGTATGATTTTCATTATAATTATATCAAAAAGAAATACAATTACAAAGCTAAACTGCTTTTTACCGACACCGATTCACTGACTTATGAAATACAGACTGAAGATGTATACGCTGATTTTTATCAAGACAAACATCTATTTGATAGCAGCAATTATTCATCTGAAAGTCAATTGTATAAAAAAGCTAATAAGAACGTTACGGTAAATTCAAATACGAAGCAGGTGGTAAAGTCATAACTGAATTTATTGGCTTAAAAAGCAAAATGTATTCATACATCAGGGATGATGGATGCAATAATAAAACCGCCAAAGGCGTGAAAAAGAATATTATTCAACAAAATATTAAACATCAAGATTACAAAGACATATTGTTTAAAAGCTTACAAATACATAGTAAGATGAAAAGTATTCGAAGCGACCACCATCAACTCGCTAGTTATGAACTAAACAAAGTGTTCTTGTCATGCTTCGACGATAAAAGATATATAAAGTCAGACGGCATCAGCAGTTATGCGTATGGTCATTACCAAAGTCAGTACGAAAATTTCGCAATTTGAATCTTTTCTTTTCCTTCATCTGATGTGCTTGTATTGCTTCTATGGCTTTCCGTGGAGTATTTTCATATTTGATTGCTTTTCGGTAACAACGTACCGCTCCTTCGACTTTTTCAAGGGTATCATCCCACTCTTTCAAGTTGCAGTTTGGTAAGTCTCCATAAAAGTTTTCTTCTTTTAAGATAATTTCATAATAAGAATGATTAACAATATAATATCGAGTCTTGAATAAGTTTTGATTTGCGTTGTCGAGACGATGATTTAATTGTTTGAGGGTAATTGGCATATTATGAATTTTAAAACGAAATGCATTATCTTATAATGCTTTCAACATTGACATAAACGGAAATGCCGCAAGGCATAATAAAATATTATTTTGTAATAGATAATGAACACAAAAATCATTTTTAATTGGAACTATATTTCAAAAGATTTATCTTTAGATGGGATCAGAGAACTAAAAGCATATTATTATGCTAACCAATGAAAATATTAAGCATAAAAAAGCTTTTAAGCACTATAGAAATTGTAAGTTAATGGGTAACTCATTGTCTGTGGTATTTGCAGGGGTATTACGTTAGTAGCAATTAGAACAGCAGCTGTATTGATATAAGTGGTGATGAAACATAAGAATCTAGATTTAAAAATCCAAAATTGTCTGTATGCATAGCAAAGTTATCAGAATTTGCTTAATACCATTAAAAATGCAATGAGATCTGGCAGCTTTGACAGAACCCACTTATTAAATAACATGAATAGTTTAGATAACTACGTGTGTGATAATAGTACTGTGGTTGTCAAATATTTAGAAATGCACAGTAAATATTTTTATGTTAGTGAAAATCATCCAATGGAGCCCAACTGTTGAAGTCGTCACAATATCCTTTCCACTTGACTGATGCTCTTTTCTTTTTATTGTTTCTCCTTATTATTCGAGTGTAATAACAAATGGAGTCAGAGTGGACGTGACTATTTGTGTTTGTCAAAGCTAATGCAAAGTCTTGAGTTCAGTTCACTAGGACCCGTCTCTTTTACTTATTACTATCATCTCGCCAGCGCAGAGAGGCGGACTGTTTACAGTTGTCAAATGTCTTCTCACGTGTTGTCCTGTTTCCTATCTGATCTATCACATAAAAATTACACATGCCCGTGAAGTCAAAATGCTCTCCCGGATGAGTTATAAGTCGGGACTAAACTACGAATGATCTTTACTACGATCAACGGTGGACTGTTGTTGGTTGTCTATGTCAAGAGAGTCTGCGAGTAAGTCACCATCTATTATTTTCAACGAATTTGTTTTTAAGTCTCTTAAAGCAAAATGTCTCTCGTCTCAGCTAACGACCAAACGGCTAGAGATCGCAGCCCTGTGCAGGTTTGACTGTTTTCGCGAAAATCGTTTTGTTACCTGAGTTCATAAATCTGTGTCATTTCAACACAGCACGGCCACATCTCATGCTATTTTAAGCCAATTTCTTGTGTCTCTACCGTGGCTAGAAGCTCCTCCAGTTTCGTTTCCCATAGCACAGTAAGAACAAATTCCGCGACTCAGAGCAGCCCCTCTGCAACAACTTCCGCTAGCTTGTCAATGTACTAACTATACAGTAACAGGGTTATCCTGCTCGAATCTCCAACTTAACAAGTACACAGATCGTGAAGGGGTGTCTAGGTCAGTTTTATTATCATTTGGGCATCGTCGCTTGACGCTTTTCATCGCACGGTTCAACTGGTTTGCTCAGCCATAATGTCACATGAGATAAGCGTCATTTCATTTATCGAGCTCCAGTGACTATCACACAGTACTTTTAAAACTCAAACCTCTCCCCGCTGTGCTCATTTTGGCTAGCATTTTAAACTGAACGAACAAGGCAGCCACAGGGCTCTACGCAAAAATACACTGAACGTCATTCAGTTGTGGATGGTAAGTGATGTAAGCCTCATTTGTTTAATGTAATTTGATCCAAGCAGGAGCCTTATATGCCGTAGGTAAGTCTCTTGATGATTTTCATACCATGAGCTTCTCTTATGTGGAAATGAAAATGTCGCTGACGATAGTTGAAATATGGTTTAGTTTCTCAGCCGGATTTTCTTGTTATGAGGTCTACTTCCTGATACTGCAATGATTCCTCAATGATACAAATGCTACATTCGCCTTGGTTAAGCTGAGGTGGTGCTTATGTTCCAAGTTTATTCCAACACTTACTCAACCATACGAGTATTAGCGGCGAAGGGCCAAACTGGCGCAATATGCTAAAGATCCTATGTTAATTTGCATATGAACGAAAGAGTGTTCATGCATAATTTTTTTTTTACTGAATTAGCTTTTGTTCTCGCCAAGTTTTCTCTCTTGCGCCTGAACGAAATGCATGCATTTGCATGCAATTTAACTTCGATAGGAGGGCTATGAGGTAAAAATAAAATTGACCAGCGTTTGCGTGTTATTTGCAAGGTGCATTGTTTTTTGTCGAACTAAGAGAGCCCAATGAAGGTCTGTGATTGATTCACAGCTGTTCATGATCAAGAACAAACTGACAAATTCACAAGGAAGTAAAATGACATACATAGAACATAATTTCGCAATATCCCCAGATTTCCTTCACTTTCCTACATTTTGCTAAATTAATATTGTTTATTCCACCGAAGGCAACTTTCTCTCTGGTTCGTCATCTTGTTCGTGAGACCACTTGGCTAATTATTCACTAAAATGAGTTTTAAAATACGGAGCACCTGCCTTAAGACTCGCGAGAAATTACAAAATCTCCCTTTTGAGTTAATTTTGAATTTCCGCACGTAAAAAGGGTTTCCTTTTTGTTTGTTTGTTTTTTTATACTCACGTTTATGAATTAAAATCAACGAGGAAAATCAACTAAAGAAAAAGTGGGATTATTTATAGGAACTAACTGTAAATGACATGACTTTCAAAGCGGAAGACTTAAGCCCGCGTTGTAGGTGCTTTGACAACTGATATGAGGAATGTTGGATTTGAGAACAATTTGAGGACTCCCACACTCAAACATTTATGTCTGATATTTCTGTCCAGCTGTCAAGAAGTGATGCGACCGAGAACCGCATTAATATTCATAGCAAATCATTTTGAAATGGTTAAAAAAAGGAGGGGATCAGGAATAAGCTCTTTAGTTCAGCAGGGTTCATCAGTCTCGGGCCATTGAATTCTCAAAACGTTGGACAGGAGAAGCAACCTTATCGATCTCCAAAGGTTTACCGTGTTTCTTATTTCAGATCAACCTGAAAAAACGCTTGGATCAGTGCGGTTGAAATGTTATTTTTCCCTTTTTTTAAATCTTCCTTCAGTACTAAGAGGGTACAAGTCTGTTCGCTGACAGCGGACTTCAGTGCATTCTATGGCAGGTACGTTCAACTGCCATGAGACGTTCAACGCTTCTTTACTCACAACAATTTGGAGGGAAACAAGTTGACTTTGTAAGGCGAATATATAGGCAGATCGGTTTCCTGTTTCCAAACTAATTCTAACAACGTTACAGTCCATCAAAAATAATTATATACATGCGCCAACGGTGTCTTCAATAAGATATCATACATTGTTATCGCTTCCTTCTGATAATTTTTCTGATAATTTTCGTTATTGGTATTATGCGAACAAATGAAGGAACCGTGCAGAAAATTGAAAATAGTAAAAAAAAACTGTTTCTGAAAGTTATCTTTATTCATCGGGACGGAAAACGACAAATAAGAAGATGAAAAATTAGAAACGCTTTCGTCATAAAGGCAAACCAACAACGAAGACCAGTATTTATATATTTTAAGGATGAGAATACTTAATACATCTATGCAGAAATGCTTAACCATGACTTCATTACTAAGATCACACAGATCACGGCGCATGAAAGGAACGGAGTTTTAGACGAGCTCTCAGAGAATTCCAAAAAAGTACGCTATTTTAAGACTTGTGTATGTACGTGGGTTATTGAGCTCTTCCCTCAATGGCTCGTCTTACTGCACGGGCTTTTAGCACGCACTATTTATTAGAAGCACATTTTTTCATGGTAAACTCAAACGATGGAATTAAAACAGAAGCAAATATTGACTACGATATGGATACTGGAGAACCCTGAATGTCTGCGATCAGTGGCCGATCGATTTAACATTACAAAATCGATTTTATTTCGTGTTTATCGCAGAATTTGTGGAGGATTGCCAACAATCTTTCCGGTCAATATATGAGGTACCTACTAGTTTGAAATTGAGCACCGCTGGGCAAAATGATTAATTTCGGATCCTTCGCCTAAAGGAATGCGTTGGATCAGTGATCCAATGATTCGTCTTTAGATCACGCAGATCAGTGAACCAACGAATCCTTGTCCAGAGTAGATTTGATAGATCCCTGATCTGAAAATGGATTTGCTCGAAAGGAACGCCACAGATCAGAAATCCTGATTCGGATTCTCCCAAAGGAACGCGCCCTAAGATTTTTTCACTGGGGTTATTTATGGAGAAAATCAAAATGTGCTGCTGTATTCCTTTTCCTGTTTCCAGTATTTCCGTTCCTGTTCACAGCTTCAGTGGCGTCCCGAAATATCATCGACTCAACCAAAGTGAACTTTGTTAAAAAAAAAAAAAAATTTAATGTTTTTGTTTCCTTTGAATTTACAATCGATTCCTCTCACCACATCCCAGGTTGGTATCGAATAAGATTTTAGGGGGGCCATGAGTGTTCCCTTTACTGATTATTTATTCAGTAATAACAGTCTTATCCTATCAAACTTTAGCAGCAGAAAAACAGGAACTAAAGATGAAACCAGATACCGAGTGGATTGTTTTGACAGTCCTCTACGCCATCACGATGCTCGTAGCGTTTGCAGGGAATGGCTTCCTCATCTACATCGTGTGGAAGAAACCTGAAGTCAGATCACTGACAAGCTTTATGTTCGTCAACATGGCCATCGCTGATTTGCTTGTAACCCTGATTGTGATGCCCTGGTCGATTTCCTTTATATATACAGACGGTGTGTGGATGATCCCGGGAGTATTTGGAAAAGTCATGTGTAAAGGTGTTGTATACACTGCCTATGTCACTATAACAGCATCCGTCCTCTGCCTGACGTTCATGGCGATTGACAGGTACTATGCGATCGTTCATCCCCTCCGCCGCCATCTTTGGTTTCGAAAGCCTAAACTAACCGTTCCATTTATTTGGATCGCGTCACTGGTCTCCATGTCCATTTTCCTTGTTATTCAAACCATGGAGGAGTACAATAATTCTTACTATTGCATGCTATCTGTTTACATCTTGGGTGATCCAGATAGAGCTCTTCGAGGAATATACCTCCTCCTTTTCGTCGTCAACTATCTCATCCCCTTGGTCGTTATTTCTTTCCTATATACCATTACTGCATCGAATTTATGGTTTCATGTTGCACCTGGAGTGAATACTTTGAGAGGAAATCGAGCGCAACTAGAAACCTCTAAAAGAAGAGTGGTTCGGATGCTCATTATTGTTACCTGTGCCTTTGCCCTTTGTTGGCTTCCACCACAAGTGGTCCACATGATGCAAATCGTTCACGCATCTAAGGCTTACCTACATATACAGCCGATTGTCAGCTTTGCGTGTTTTTGGTTTGGACACGCTAACAGTGCCGTTAACCCATGGCTGTACATTTTTCTGAGTACCAAGATAAATACGGCATTTACCAGGATCGTCAGTAGAAAAAGCAGCCGGTTGCCTTCAAGTCTCACCATCAAAACATCAGATGCCGTCTTAACACCTGATGATGAAGCAATCCAGAAAGAATCAAGAATATAATCTCTCTCATAACGTGAAAGTTTTATGACTAATTTGGTAAGTGTAAGATAAAAACTCGCTTAAAACGGATTTGCGTATTTCTAATTATATAATATAATACAAACACCTATATACGGTTTCATAAAAGCTATTGTAGTAATCCGAGTAATTTCATGAGAAATTGATAATTGCAACTAAATTTCGGCAAGAACCGTTCCGTGTGCATACCGTTTTCGCGATAATAATTTAATTTTAACTATTTCAGGTTATAATTAGCTGTTTTGAAAGGAGATTTGTAAGAGCCTCTGGTTATGACATACACAATTAAAGCAAAAGAAATGCTTATGGACCAAGAATCGTCTTATTCCATTTAGAATGGAGCGCGCCAACCACTTGGCCACCCGATCTCCCTCAAGGTTGTAATATTTGTTCTTTTTTTTTTCTCTGAATTTGTTCTGAAATAATACAATCTTGAACAAAAAAGAAAAAAAAGAAAAACAACTGAATAGGAAAAGAGAAAATGAACCTAATATTCAGGGCCCTGGACATTTCAGAAGAGTATAGAGTTCAATTTTCAGAACTATCCAGCAAATTTTGTTGTTGTTGTCGGTGTCAAACGAGGTATTTCACAGTCATTACCGGCGATCTAGCTAATAAGCGAACTAGCTAATTAACCCGCGCGAAAAGCGCAATTCACCTGTTCGCTATCTACTAATTTGGTTTGTTTATTCATAATTTTCTCATTGATATTAACCAATCGTTCCCCACAGTTTTCTTTAATTCTGTAGCACACGATGATAGTTTCAGCTGAAATCCAAGTGAGAGCTCTGTGTAATGGGGCGTTAATTTTGTTTTTTAGGTTTCAAGTGTCATAGGCACAAAATGGGGACAATAAGAAAAAATGAGATTTTCAAGGGGAGCTCGGTAATCCCTCGACAGAGTACCATAAGAAATATGCACTTTATTTTACAACGAGCAAGCAGCTGAGAACCTGAAAAAAATAATCTGAGGCCTCGTTAAGAATTTGAACATCAGACCTTCCCATGGTGCCTTAAACTACGGAGCTGCGTTACAAGCCAGTCCAGCATACTGATAAGATCGGAAATCAGTATTTGCTTGAATATTCATCGGAAACTTTCGAAGAGATGGGGGAGACTCTGTGACCCTTAGTAGGTGGAGTGAGAACACTCGCCTCCTCATATGTAGTTGTGGCTTGAGTTCGACTCAGCGATTTTGGCGATACTTGTGGGTTGACTTGGTTACTGTTTTTTTTTCTTCAGTTATCCTAATTTTTCTCCCAATATTGATAACATCTATATCATTTTAGGATTATCCAGAAAAAATAAGAATTCCCGTGAAGAAAATAACCGCGATTGCTCTTGGAGAAGAGGTGGAAAAAAAACAAAACAAGGAACGTCTCAGTGAACACGACGAAACAAGTATCAAATTCCTAGAAGAGGCCATCAATTGCATACCTCTCACAATTGAGGATGGAGCTAATTTTGAAAATGCCGCTTTCATTTTTAACCTCCAGCCGAGCAGTTTATTGTTACAGCAGGAAAGGGTGATTGGCAATATTAATTTTCCGAGGATGGCAGCAACAATATAACCTGTAAATGTGTTCGCAAACCCTGGTTGATGTACCTCTGGAACAAGGGCACATTTGGTTTTTCTAGTATCACCTTGTTATTGTTTCTTGCTGAAGTAGTCATCAAGGCTTTTAGGTCTAATTAAGTGTAATCTTGAATAGCTAAATGTAGGTTTTATTTCTCATTTAGTTGTGCATTTGAAAGCCTCAAACACTCTAGCCAAAGGTACCGGTTTAGTTAATTTCTTTGCGACAAACATAACGTCATTGCCTTCGTAGTTCCCGATCGCTTTGTTCTGAAAGCCGCTCTTGTAGACTAAATTGTTGAATAGTAATAAGTAAATACAGGGAGATTTTGGATGCGACCTCCCTTTGAAAAGGCCTCTATGGAAAAAGAGAGTGTTGTGAAGTGTTCTTACGATGCAAGGTTTTTTAAGGTTAGCATTCAAAGATTGTGCCACTCCTACCCCCTTACGATAGGTTCCATTTTTGTCTTTCTTCTCTGGTCGTGCAATTACTTGAAATTTTGTCTCTAAACTGGCGGTATTGAGTACTTTATTTTTAGTTTCCTAAATGCCACTCGTAAAAGTTTAAGCTGATTATTGTATAGTCGTTGTACGAGTCTCATCAAGTTCAGAAGCCCGCAAGGTCTTTTTCTAATTTTAACATTAATAATAATTTGTGCTGACTCTATTTTTGAGACCCGTTTCTCGAACAAAGACGTTCATCGGTGGTCATGTTTGGATGTGATTAGTGAACTTCTATAAAAAATACATTTGACCGGGTCAGAATTTTGAACAAGGGGTTAAACTCTGCTAAGACAGTCAGCGCATTACCCACATGTTCACTAATAAGGTACTTTAGAGCGTGCACTACAGTGAATAAAAGAGAAAGAGACAGCTTGGTTAGAAATAGAAAATGTAATAAAGAAGAAGAGAACTAAGAGTCTTGGTGTCTCCTGTTAGTGTGAGTCTCCTCAGAAGCTAGTTATCCCTGTCATTGAACCTTATAGAACGTTATACAACGGACAGCTAACGAAGTTACTCAGACACCAAACTACGAGACTGTTGCCAAAGTCGAAATAAAAATGAGGGAAGTTTGGAAGCAAAAAGGAGAGACGTAAACATATTTTTACATTGTTTACGATACTACATTTTATTATTCATCGCGAGAAATGTATAGAAAATCCCTGCATGCAATAATGCATGGTTCCAATATTTTTCTTACTTAACCCTTTAACTCCCATGAGTGACCAAGACCGAATTTCTCCTGACCAAATCAATACAATATCAAAGAGGCAAGTGATGAGAAACTAGTGGATTATTAGTTGATCAAATGCCAAATTCTCAGAGCTAACATCATAAAGGTTGTATCGCAAACGGTAAAGAGAATTACTAATGAGATCTTGGATGTGAAAGGGTTAAGGGACACACTGAAGTACCGAGGAATCCCAAACAAAAAATTGTTTCAGTTGATTTTCTAGCCTTTGTTACCTATTCTGTTCTTTTGACTTTGTGTTTTTGATTTTATATTTGGTATAACAGGAAACGCAAAGTTACTGTGATAGAGATTCAGCTTTAAAAAAAGCGTGCACATACTAATCAAACGTTGGTGGAGTGTTTACAAGGTCACCTTCAGCCTCACTTAAAATCAAAGGCTTGGTAACTAAGTACACAACTGTAAAATGGCCTATTCAAAGGGAAATAGATTGTCTAGAAATCCTGAAAGACTGCGAACGTTGTGGAAAAGCATATTAAAGTACCCTAATGATAAAGTAAATAACACAATTATTAGGTCATTCAATTCAGCATCCCGCTGCATGATCCTTCACGATGAAGGTTTAAAGCGAAAAGTGGGTCATATCGCACTGATGCCGGATCATCTGCAATACATAATTTACGTAGTTATATTTATGCTATATAGATACGGCACGTCTCGATGAATCAATTTCTCCCTTTAGTAATGTTTGGTTGAGTGGCGTGAAATACACGTGTTTGGTGGCTTATCAGTAACATAAACCGCACAAACTGAGTTAGAGTGTTGTCACTGTTCTCGAAATAAACCGTTTTTCGTTGCAGTAAACACCAGCAAAAACCAGATGATTTTTGGTACATGAGAAGTTCTTTAGGAAAGAACCATTTGGTAAAGTTATTTCCAAGGCCGCCAAAAATTGCTGGAATACGTGGCAGAGTCATTAACCATCTCACGTCTCCTTTCAATGCAAGATGCAGATACCTTAGAAAATTTTGTTGCTTTATAACACAAATACTAACTTTAAGTACTAACCTGTTTTTTTCTGCTCAATTTATGGCTCCTGCGCACTTTGTGCTTGGGCCATGAATCCGAGCGAAAAAAACTCGATCTGTTACATGCGGTGCGGCCCTCGAACTCGGTTAGTAAGAGGTATCTCGTGCTCTCCGAACTTCCCGCGTACATCCATACCTCGATTTACGCACGCTAAGCATGGACCAGTTCTTTATTATAACATAGCGCGCGTGCTTGCCCTATGTAAGTCCTATTGACCTGCTATGAACAAAATCTTTATTTACGTACGCTCGTGTGTAAATAAGATGACGTGAGCATTTTTATACCTGGCTTCAGAGTTTCCATCCTGTTAAGCTGCAGTGCAATTTTCCTTCTCTTTGAAATATGGAAGAAACCAGTGAAGAACTGCCCAATTTTTTATCGGCATCGATCATTTAGGTCCTTATCCAACAAGCAACAAAAGCAAAGCCGAAAAAACTCGCAAGTTGCATGTTTCGCAAATTTGTCGGAAGACGAGCTGCAGCAAATGTTGGCCGAAAGACATTCGCTGGGTACAAAAAAAGTCACCGATTGGTCATTGTTGTTTTTAAATTTGTTCAACCTAAAGAATAAGGTTGTTAATTGGCAATTTACTAAAAACAAAACAATCACAATTGGAAAAAGGCTTCTTCGCGCAGATCCTTGTTGTCGCTCTGTTTGTTATAAAAGAATTTGCTCATGCTTTTAGCTGTGCGTATATCGAGTTATGGCTGAACTTGAGGTAATAACGTAACGTCAGAAGGCCCGTGTTCTTCTAGTTTACTGTTATTTTTTGAGCTAGATTTGATACGCCATAATGTGCTGCACCATTACCTAAAAATAACAATTTGGTCTTCATCAACTAGAACTGTCATGGTCTCCATTTAGGGCAGCAGAGGTTTCCATATGTCAGACACGTTCATCCAGACTGTATGCAGAAGATATTATCCAATGTTCAACAATCATTGTCAATATTTGTTTTGGCGTTCGACTTCACAAATATTTATTTAGTTTGGGTTTTCTAATTTCTCGTTTACACCAGGAAAGCGGTATCCATCTAAAATGTAAATTTTCGGGGAATGTTTTACTTTAATTTTTTATGAGGAAGAGACTTTTATTATTCTTTACTGTGATCGACACTTGTCATGTTCTGCTTGCACTTAATTACTACCCTGAATCAGGTGTAGTCTCCAGAATCACGTTTGAATCTAAATTGGGATGTCTTCCTTAATGGAACTTGGAACTATCTTAGATTGAAAATTTGAAATACGTCTTCGGGTCAGTGAAAATAACGAAATTTTCGAAAAATGGCTCTCTGCACTTGGGATTTATTTGGCAAGAAATTGGGGATTTAAGATCCAGGACTGTAAATGTTATATACGAATGAGGAGACAAGATATGGGAGTTTCGTCAGTTGGATTCGAAAAGACAGATCGGAAAAGCTACGTAATAACAATAAATTAACCATGTAAACATATTTTCCAAAATTCTGATCACTAACAAGTATTAGCGGAGACCGTGTTACCAAGAATTACATAAAAATATATAAAAATAATAAACATATTTTCAGTAATTTGTATAACAAAACGAGGGTACGGAAAGCTACAACGCAATCTTAACAAAATAGGAAACAAGATTAAAAATGAAACAATTTGGATTGACGTAATTCGAAATTGAAAATGTAAATATTTGACAGAAAGATGTCATCAAGGTGTTTTGGTCGAATTTTACACAGCGATCACCATGCTTGAATCTTCACGCATATAGTAAGGACCATTTAAGTAAGGACCATTTAAGAAGTGCAAGCGAAATTAAATACAGGTTTGTGAAAAGGTTATGGGTGGACGACACATTTGATATTCGTAATTTTCACTTATTTATTTAGGATTGTAAATATGTGATAATTACAACCATCCCGTCAATGCACGTCGAAAGTGTCTTGAATCGGGAGATTGTCTAAGGCAGAAGATGTTTTCATCTAGAAATATTTCTTTCTCAAGATATTACTTTTCGTCATTTTCCATCACTTGCCGTTTGATAACAAAAATGACAAATATTTTTTCAGAGACTTTTCGACTGATTTATGCATCCAATGCAGATATTATCAGACGTTATAATTTGCATATCTTGGAAAAGAGGAAATAAATTTGTTGATGGTCAGTGCCAACAACAAAGTTATGGCAGACTATAGCGAGTGTTTATCAGGTGTATAACTTAACAGAAGCAGTCAGACATAGAAGTCTTTCTCGTATTTTTGCTTCCCTTTGCACCTATGCCCTCTGGGAAAAGATCGCCTCTTTGGCTTTGCATTATTTTTTGTCGAACTAATAGAGCCCACTGAAGGTCTGTCATTGATTCACAGCTGCTCATGATCAAGAACAAACCGACAAATTCACAAAGAAGTAAAATTAAATACGTAGAACGTAATTTCGCTATTTCCCTAAATTGTCTTCACTTTCCTACATTTTCCTTCTTTAAAATTGTTCATTCCACCGAAGGTAACGTTCTCTTTGGTTTGTCATCTTGTTCGTGAGACCACGTGGCTAATTACTTATTAAAATAAGTTTTGAAATACGGAGAACCTGCCTTAAGACTCGCGAGAAAGTACAAAATCTCCCTTTTGAGTTAATTTTGAATTTCCGCACGTAAAGAGGGTTTCCTTTTTTTTGTTTGTTTTTTTATACTCACGTTATGAATTAAAATCAACGAGGAGATCTAAAGAAAAAGTGGGATTATTTATAGGAACTAACTGTAAATGACATGACTTTCAAAGCGGAAGACTTTAGCCCGCGTTGTACGTGCTTTGACAATTGATATGAGGAATGTTGGATTTGAGATCCATTTGAGGACTCCCGCACTCAAACATTTATGTCTGATATTTCTGTCCAGCTGTCAAGAAGAGATGCGACCGAGACCGCATTAATATTCATAGCAAATCATTTTGAAATGGTTAAAAAAAAGGAGGGATCAGGAATAACCTCTTTAGTTTATCAGGGTTCATCAGTCTCGGGCCATTGAATTCTCAAAACGTTGGACAGGAGAAGCAGCCTTATCGATCTCCAAAGGTTTACCGTGTTTCTTATTTCAGATCAACCTGAAAAAACGCTTGGATCAGTGCGGTTGAAATGTTTTTTTTCCCTTTTTTTTAATCTTCCTTTAGTACTGAGAGGCTACAAGTCTGTTTGCTGACAGAGGACTTCAGTGCCTTCTATCGCAGGTACGTTCAACTGCCATGAGACGTTCAACGCTTCTTAACTCACAACAATTTGGAGGGAAACAAGTTGACTTTGTAAGGCGAATATATAGGCAGATCGGTTTCCTGTTTCAAACTAATTCTAACAACGTTACAGTCCATCAAAAATAATTATATACATGCGCCAACGTGTCTTCAATAGCTATCATACATTGTTATAGCTTCCTTCTGCTAATTTTTCTGATAATTTTCGTTATTGGTATTATGCGAACAAATGAAGGAACGGGCAGAAAAATTGAAAAATAGTAAAAAAAAAAAACGGTTTCTGAAGGTATCTTTATTCATCGGGGCGGAAAACGACAATATAAGAAGATGATAAATTGAAAACGGCTGCGTCATAAATGCAAACCAACACACGAAGACCAATTATATATTTTTAAGGATGAGAATACCTAATACATCTATGAAGAAATGCTTCACCATGACGTCAGTACTAAGATAACACAGATCACGGGCGCATGAAAGGAAAGGAGTTT